>NC_044906.1:32302270-32460273 GCF_001633185.2 Quercus lobata | reverse complement strand
AAAAAAAAAAAAAAAAAAAAAAAAAAAAAAAAAAAAAAAAAACATACTTGCATCATAAACAAAGATCCCTCATTAGCATATTGTTCTTTAGTTTCTTGAGTAGCTTGACCAGCCATTTCAAAAGATATTAAAGGTGCAAAAACATTACTCACATATTCCCCAAACAAAGCAAATAATTTTTTACAAACCTTCAAATATTGGAGTGAACTAGCATGCCCATAAAGCTTCTAATAGCACCAATCAATAAAAGGCAGCTTATACCTAGGGTCCAAGACCACTGCTATGGCCAACACAACACTAAATTCTATCCAATACTTCTCAAATTTCACAAGCATTTGATCTGCCATTTTTCTCATATACTCATCCTCATTATCGCTTTCTTTCTTCAAGGTAAAATAAACAATGAAAACTTGTGGAAAATAAAAGTTAGCTGTGGGATATTTTGTGCCAGAAAAGACCAATGTCGCATCATAAAAAACAGCCAAAAACTTTTTAATTTTTTCTGCCTTTTCCCACTCACCACCAGTAGGACAGTGCTTCAAATTGTAATCAGTTAACTCTAGGTGTTGAAAAGCACGTAGATAAGAGAGACCACTTTGAAGCATTAAAAAAGGTTGAATTCCATCTAGTAGGCACATCTTGCCTTAAACCTTTCTTACCATCCAAATTCATTTGCTTAACAGATTCAAAAAAAAAACTTTTTTTCCTCCCTTGTGAGCCTCTTACATACTTAATGCTTTCACAAATTTTTTGAACAACAACACCAATTTCTTTCAAACCATCTTGTACAACCAAATTGAGAATATGAGCACAACAACAAAGATGAAAAAATTCACCATTACAAACAAGTGCTTTCTTATTTTTCAATTGAGTTCTAAGCATGTCAACAGAAATATCATTGGAAGAAGCATTGTCCAACGTCACACAAAAAATCTTATTCTCAATGCCCCACATAGATAGCAATTTATAGACATTTTCAAACAAAGACACACCATTATGTGGTGGTGGCATAAAGCAAAAGTTCAACACTATTTTCTGTAAGACCCAATTAGCATCAATAAAATGAGCTGTAATACACATATAACCATCAATTGCTATAGAAGTCCACAAATCAGATGTCAAACAAACTCTACCAGGAACAGATGCCAACACAGATTTCACCCTTTCTTTTTCCCTCTTATACATCTTAACCATATCATTCTTAGTAGTATTTCTAGAGATATTAGGGACATCAACACACAAGTATGAAAATATTGCCCGTATACCAACATACTCAACAAACTGGAAAGGTAATTCATGCATTATAATTGCAGCACATAACAACTCCCTAAATGTTGCAGGATCAAATTTAGGTGAACTTACAAACATTGCATTTTGGCCAAGTATAAGCTGCCCAACATCCGTTGTGTCCTTTCTTGGACATACCTTCAAATGCCGCTTCAAATTTCCAGTACCATATGCCCTCGCAGCAATATATACCTTTCCACCCTTCTTGCTTTTGCCTGTAGGCTTTTCTTCATCTTTTGTGGGAAGCATCTGAAAGAAATGCCAAAAGGTTGAAGTCCTCCTCCTTTTCTTGTCTTTATTGTTTGTCTTATTCTTAGACTTAGTCTTAGCCTTCTTTGGTGGAGGAAGTTCAGCCACTTCATCAAGTTCATCTTCCAAGTTAAGGTCTTCTCTTTCATACTCAATTTCAATAGGAATTAGCTCATCACTTTCCATCTAGACCAATTTAAAGAAAAATTATTGATCAGAAATTTAGTAATTCTAGGATGACAGAAACAAATTAGTTTGAAAAAAAATCATAAAGAACGACAATTAAATTTAAAATCAACAAAACAAACAAACAAATCTACTATAACATTACAGTGATTAACACAAAAAACAAATAGATCTTCAATTATTTTATTTTAAGATGATAGAAACAGAAAACACTTGAAATTAAATCATAGAGCAAGACAAATTATTTTAAATCAACAAAAAATAAACATATCTACTTTTATTTTTTATATCAGTAAAAAAGATCTCCTATTATGTACTAAAAATCAACAATATAGTGATTACTAGTATAATAAACAGTGCAACAAGAGTGACAAATATTTTTCTGCACAGTGGTGTTTTCTACACAGTGGTATTTTTTTGCAGTGTAGTTTTTCTGCACATTGGTGTTTTTCTACACAATGTTATTTTTCTGCAGTGTTTTTCTGCATAATATTATTTTTCTACTGTGTTTGTTTTCTGCAGTATTTATTTTTCTGCAAAATAAATTTGGTTTTCCCCTATTTTGATGTTACATGTACTGTTTATCATATAGTATCTAATAAAATTTCTATCTTTTATCTCAAAAGAAAAAAGAAAAAAAAAGAAAAAAAAAAGAAAACAATCAACATGATACTAGTGATTAACAAAATAAACGAGCGGATCGACAATTATTTTATTTTAAGATGACAGATACAAAGAAACTTGAAAAGAAATCATAGAGCAAGACCTAGTTATTTTAAAATCAACAAAAAGAATACAAACAAGTCTACTATTGATACTAAACAATCAACATGATAATGATTAACACAATAAACAACAAAATCTACAATTACTTAAAATTTCATTAGTAAGAAAACAAAACGAAAATATATAACATATATACCTTCCTAGGGGATTCAGTGATTGAAAGTTGAAGAAAAAGAACTGGTGAAGCTGTGAAGTCATGAAGGAGAACAGAGAGCAGAGAGGGCAATCACAATTTTGAGGGGAAGAGATTTTAGAGGGGTCGGCTAGGGATTTGAGGGGAAGAAAGAGTAGAGGGTTGAGAGACATGAGGCGGCTAGGGTTTTGATTTTATAGTGTAGATTGTAGAATCTGAAGTTTTGGGGAGAAGAAGAAGAGTTAGAGGAGACAAAGTAATGACTGTTGATGAAAACGAAGAGACACAAGGTTTAGCAAAGAGCCGTTAGGTCTGGTTTTGAGGAGAATAAATCATAACTAAGCTTATATACCTAGGTTTTAAGGGTAAAATTGTAAAATTACCTTTATAAGCTAATTGGGTCAAACGAGTTCAATAGGTTGAACACGCACACAACCCGTTTAATAAACGAGTTAGTTCTGTCAACCCGAATTTGACTCGAACCCGTTTAGCCTCAACCCATGACTTGTTTATAAACAGGTTAGTCATGTCAGGTTTGCGGGTCGTGTCGGATTTTGCCACCCCTAGTTGGAACCTTTTGGACTTGTAATTTTATTTTGAAGGAATGAAAGAATTATTTGCAATTGTTATTATTTGAATTTTTATTACTTGATTTATGGTTGAATTATAAATTTAGATACATGGGAGTTGATAGCAGGTTATTCGGGTTAAGTTTAATTAAACAGGTTGTTCAGGTCATAATCAAACAGGTTATTTGTGTAAATCTTAACTTGACCTACTAATTAAACGGGTTAAATGTGTCGTGTCGGGTTACCCGTTTAATAAACAGGTCGTGTTAGGGTTGAGGAATCTTGACCCATTTACTAAATAGGTCGGGTTCGGGTTGACTCATATAACATAATACTCACACCTCAACCTGACACGAACCCGATATGCAAAGACGAATTGCCACCCCTAATCAAAATCCCTATTTTTTAAGAATATTAATGTCCAAGGATAAAATTATCATTTTACATGTTTTGACAACTCTAAATTGACTAGAGGCAAAAAAATTAAAATTCAAATCATATTAGGTCATCATGGGACTTAAAATCAAAGATTTGATCAAAATGACTCAAATGCATAATTTTTACTAAAAACAAGGCCACTGTTGATAAAAGACATTGAATTTTGAGAATGGTAAATATTTCCATTGTTGAATCTTCTTTTATGCACAATTTTATATATAAAAACTTGAAATTTTGAAAACTTAAATGATGACGTAGTTATTGACCTTAGATTATTTTGAAATTTTGCAAGCATGTAGAATATAATAAGAGAATCTAATCCAATGGTAGGTTTGTTAAAATTTGCACCCAATAAAGAAATACTAAGTTATGTAAAATAGTTAAAGTGACACCAAGTATAAGTTGAATCAAACCCTATATATATAAAAAGTATTAATACACTTGGTCCACTAGATATTTCTCACCCAATGCTAATAATAATAATAAAAAATTTATCTTGGTCCATACCTTTGGAAAAAAAGGTAGCAAGAGCCTAAACAAAACTCTATACAATACTGTCTTAAATCAAAATATGACATGTTTTTCAAGAATACAAAAATATACACAATACTATTATGTTTATTCTTGATTTTTTAGTATTGTGTTATGATATATTTTTTCAATATACATAAGGTTTAAACTATCAAATGATTTATTTTGTTATATTTATAAATTTAATCATTATTTTAATTCTCATAAAGTTAAGCTAGAATAAGTTTTACAACAAAAATATTAATTACATTTATGTTTAATAAAAATATTTTTATTTTGCAAAAAAATCTTGTAATTCAATTGGTTATCAGTTTCTAATTTTTCCAATGGAGTTATCTAAAGTTCAAATCCTCCCTCCCAAGTTTTAACTGTAAAGTTATAGAATTTAAAAAATATAGATCTTCGTTGTTGGCTTTATAATTACTGTTATTGTTATTGCTATTTTTATTTTTTGAGAAACAATTGTTATTGTTATTGTCATTGGTGGTGGTGGTGGTGGTGTTGTTGTTGTTGTTGATGATGTTGTTGTTGTTATTATTATTATTATTATTATTATTACATTTATGGTCCATCAATTATACTAGTTTATGTGTGTATTTTTTTTCCATTAATTTTTAATTTTCCAATGTTTTATATATTAAAAAAAGTAAAAAAGAATATTATATTCAAAATGTATGTAATTTAAATCTCTGATTGAAAAATTAACAAGTATAAAGATAATACACAGACACACACACATGCACACACTATTCAATTCATAATCACATGATAATTGGAGAATTGTGTTTTATTACTATTGAACTACAAATTATTAAGCACGAGCGTAAAGCAAAACTATTTCTCATGATATTCAAATGGAATTTTTATTTTTATTTTTGGGGGGTGGGGGGGTGTTGAAACAGAACTTTTTTAATTTCCAAAAGGTCAAGCTTATTTTTTATCCTTCTTATTATTAAGGAAATAAACCAACTTCATGAAAAATTTCGGCATAAAGAGGAATAAAATATAACGAAACTCTCACCTTACGAGCTATCTCAGAGGAATAAAATATAACGAAACTCTCACCTTACGAGCTACAGTTTGTTATAAATGATCCCAGTGCTGCTTTAATTTATTTTGGGCTATTTTTCTGAACCATTCTCAAACAAGAAATATGTTATAAAATAACTTTACATGCAGCTGAAACGTTATTAAATACTCGTTTGAAGGCACAATTACTATTAATCTAATAGTGCAATGCAAAGTATACTTTTATTTGCAAATTTATATATTTAATCTTTTTCAAATTTAGGATATATCTATGTATGATTCATGATTAAAAACATGTAAAAATCATTAATTTGTTAATAGCTAAAATCATAATGAATTCTATCAATATGATTTAATAATATTCCAATAAAAATACCAATACCAGTATTCAAAATGTTGACATTTGGGCTCATAGGGGGCCCTAATTGTATTAAGGTTTTCTAGTTTCTAGTCTGCACATAAATAAGAGTGCACAATACCTAATTGAAAAAATAATCAACATATACATTTACATCTAAATGATTATAATATACATTTACATGATGATTATTATGCTCATTCTTGATATAGATATATATTTTTTGTAATCATTATGATTTTTCAAAACATACTAGGTTCAAACAATGTATGGTTGTTATATTTATACATAAGTATTATTATTTAAATTCTCACAAATTTCAGGAATTATAAGTTTTTCAACAAATAAATTATAATAAACATAATTTTATGCTTATTAAAATTTATGTTATAGTTGTTGGTTTAAATTCCCACTAATTTAAAAGCGCTTCAATTTATGCCAAATATAAAGTTTTTTTAAAGGGCTTATTCAAAGGGCTTATTCAAAGTTTTTTTTTTTTTTTAAATATATATTTTAAAAGGACTTCAATTTATGCCAAATATAATTTCATCTCTCATTTTGAACTAAGTTTACATGTAGATTCATGTATTTAAACTAAGGGAGTCAATTTTGTACCGGAAGCTTGGCTAAGGAAACAATATGTTTCGATATTGGTTAATACCAATGTATCTTTCAGGGTTATCGCTATTTTAATAAATAAATAAAAATATATATATTATTTAAATTATATGTAACAATAGTTATTTTCATTGACATATGAAATAGATTATTTAAATAATATATAATTATATACCATATGTGGTGGGCAAAAATAAGTCAAACTTGTTTTTTTCCTCACATAATTAATTTGTAGAGGTGGGATGCTAATCAACCTTTTATACCCTGTTTAGATGGATTGAACTAACTAGAATTGAAAGGATTAACGTTAAGTATAATTATGTGACATGAGAATTGGGCTTATATAATGTTCCTTGGGTTTGGTCTGAGATACCATTTACACTTATTCTTGAATTACAATCACAATTTTCTATGTCTCTTAGCTCTCAAATGTTTTTCATCCCCTTTTAATAGAGGCCTCTTTGCCTTATATAGTCTCCCAAGTTATATCTTAGCCTTTCACTTGGAAGGTTAGGGTTCATTTCCCTTTATACTTGTCCCATCGGGACTTCGCTGGAAGGTTTCTACACTAGGCTATGAGCTGTGATGACATTATTTAGGGGTCATTTCCTCAGGAATGTAGCCAGTTAAGTGGGTTCAGAGTATTGAATGTGGAGGTGATGAATGCTTTATCTGCATTCTTTCCTTCCTTGCTTGACGACAAATCTTCCTCCTCTTCCTCGATTTATGCCATATGGTCTTCAGAACTAGTGCTCGACCCTTCCGAGGACACACTAGTATCCTCGGGGTCCTCAGGTATTGTAGTCTCCTAGTGCCTATGATGAGTTGTTTATATCTTTGCTGAGAGCTTACTGTCAGTGCCTTTCGAGGTTTGTTCTTCTAATATTGGACCTCTCTCATTTGCCTCTATTCTAGGATTCTTGTCCTCCCACACCATATATTTCTCTAGAAAATAAACTTTTATAAAAATATTCTTTTCCTTTAGTAATTATTGAATTAATTATTAACATTTTAATTTTATTATAATCCATACTATACAAACTTTTTTTTTGTAAGGATGCTATACATACTAATATATTAGCCCAAGACTTCTTGAAAAAAAAAAAAACCCAAGCCCAACATAATCTATTTTACTCTTCCCGGTTGTTTCTCCCCCACCATTTTTCATTTATTTAGTATCCATATCCACACATTACCAGCCTCGATTACAACTTCTCATGTCCTTCTTAATCTCTTTCACACGGTTTTTAATAAAATCTTATCTCTTTCTCACACGTTATTAATTCCTTTTCTACCTTCAAAAAATTTTTTTAATAACTTTTCAAGTATCTTCTAGTCTTCTACAAAATCTATACCACCAGTTATAGCTCTCTCTCAATCTCTCTTATTGATCTGACGATGGTCTTGTTCCCCTCTCTCTCTCTCTCCCTAACATCAAAGATCTCAAATAGTTCATTGGTGCCACCGTTCACCACCAGTTAGAAACCGTAGGAGGAGAGAGAAAAATACGTTTCTGTGTGAGATCTTCACACCAGTTCGGTATCTATTTACTAGCCGAAATCTTGTATTTGTCCCAATACAGTCGAAACAAATCCGATATAGCTAGTATTCAAACCGGTAAAAAATATCAGTGTTTTTGTACTGGTTTGAGCTCCGATACTAAAAATTTCGGCAATACCAATTGGTACGGTACGGTATTAACTCCCCTGATTTAAACTTAAAAAATACTCAATTAAAAATTTATTATACTTCTACTTACAAATTTGAATTTGGGATGAAAATCCTAGTTTCAGGCTACCTTATGTGCATTGGTGTGCAATCTGTCTTAACCATTTCAAACCTATGCACTCGCACTTCACAATTCACTTCCTCTCTAATTTTTATTACAACATATATTATAAATACTGCATCGAGAACGCTATGATACCACTGTTGGATCTTATAGTGTGGTTAGTAATCCCATTAGGGTAGAATCACCAACATTGAAAGAGAGAGAATAAATCTAACGTACATAATGGATGAGGAGTCCCAGTATTTATAGACTCATTCATATCTCTTGAGAAGAGATATATCTATTTACCAAGAGATGTATATTATTTAAGAAACATGACTATTCAGTAAATAATTAATTTTAACGTTTAATTAATTCCATTGGTAGATTGGTGAAGCAATACCATCCGCCAAGTGGGAGTCATTGTATGAGTAAGGGTGCATCATATTATGGTGTGATCACCCATCACTGTTATATACTACCAATGTGATGACACATGACTCTAATTGGTTATATGTGTCATAATTTAAATGGAGGGACATTTATATCTTGTTCTCTAAGGAACATATGACATCATTTGATTAGTCGCTTGTGTCATTATAAATTAAAATATCAATACGTGTGGATGTATGATTGGCTCTTAGGAATTCTTTGTGATTTCTATTCAATGACACTTAAAATATTTCTAGTGTTCTCCAAATAATGAAAGTGGGGCACACTAAGTAGTACAGGGCACCTTATAATTGGTTGCTTTAAGCGTACTACGTGGACTTAATGGTATGAAGTGGCAATTTGTGATTTGTTAGAAATTTTCACTCTCTACAATTAGCACTTGGGATTTATATTTGAGATCTTGGTTCTAATCACAAGGGTTTTAACCCCTAGAAATGGGATTTCTAAGAATTAAGGTTTTAATTCTGAGATCTTGGTAATTTTATGCAAGATGAATTTAACTCCAAGAATTGAAAAATATATGCATTAGGAATAGAATTTTACAATCTTGAGAATTTTAACCACGAGGGTTATTACCACTATTTTAAAAATTGGACTAGACTAGCCAGTTTAGCCGGGAATTGGGCATCAATCCGATCTAGCAAAATCCTCCAAAATTGGTAAAAATTAGGAATCAAGGCCAAAACCAGTTCTTTGACCATACCGGTTTTTAAAATCATGGTTATTACCCCAAGGAATAGGATTTCTAAGGACGTGGGGTTTAATTTTGAGATAGTGGTATTCGCAATCCCAACAAAGAATCAATATTAAATGAATACCTGAAAAATAAAACTTGCATCTATGCATTGTTCAAAAAATATAAATAAAAGAGAACACATAATGATTTAAAAAAAAAAAAAAAAACATTTCAAGTTGATTATCTATCAACGTGTACTAAATCTTGTAGAAATTTTGTGACTCCAAAGCCAAAAGCTATCATAAAGTGACATATATAAACAAAATTATGTTATCATATCTTATTTGACATATAATCCAAATCCATAATAATAAAAAAATATAAAAAATCAACTATGATGACCAAAAAAAAAAAAAAAGAAAAAAAAAGAAAGAAAGATAACTTGTTGATTATGACTATGAGAGAAAAATTGTAAACTAAACAATTTGACATGAAAATAACTCAATTTATGTTTTACACACCAAAACAAAACTACATTTAAAAAAAAAAAGTTGATTTTTAAAATTAAACTTGAAAGGAAAAAAAAAAAAAACTATATTAACCCAAAAATTAATGAGTTAAGTAGCGAAAAAAAGGAGTTACAAAGTTTAAATATATTATAGTCAAGAAAACAAAAATATTAATAGGGTTGATATTAGTAACACTATGGAGTTTGTTACATAATTATTCTTACTTACAGAAAGGATCAACCCTAGGCGGATCACTACTTACAGGTTTAGGATAAATGATCATACTATTTTTAAAATTTTGTGAAGTAAAATTACATTTGAAAAGGGGGTCAATTATATTATAGGGGCCCAAATTCACATTACCTACTAGTGGTTTGAAAAGTGTCACTCTGCTCACCTGAAGTTCGTTTTGTTAAAACTTCATAACCCACTCTGTTAAAAACAATGTAAATACTTATTTTTGCTCTCCTTTTATGTCTTTCTCTCAAAAAAAATAAAATATAACGACAAGAGAAAACAAGATTAAAAAAAAGTGCTTTTGTTAAAAAAATTTGAAGAGTTGAAGAGGAAAGAAGAACTTAGAAGCTCCTAGTGCCTCTAGTATCTTTACTCCATAATCATACTATTTTTAAAATTTTTAAGGTAAAATTAAATTTGAAAAGGGGGTCAGTTATATTATAGGGGCCCAAATTCACATTACCTACTGGTGGTTTGAAAAGTGTCACTCTGCTCACTTGAAGTTCGTTTTGTTAAAACTTCATAACCCACTCTGTTAAAAACAATGTAAATACTTATTTTTGCTCTCCTTTTATGTCTTTCTCTCAAAAAAAAAAAAAAAAAATACAACGACAAGAGAAAACAAGATTAAAAAAAAGTGCTTTTGTTAAAAAAATTTGAAGAGTTGAAGAGGAAAGAAGAACTCAGAAGCTCCTAGTGCCTCTAGTATCTATACTCTATAATCAATACTCCATATTCTACAACCTCCAAGCTCTATGGCTATTGCCCCAAGTTCACAATCAAACCCCTTTTTTTCTTAATCCCCACATATCTTCCACCCTATTCTCCTCCCAGTCCCAAAGAAAGCCATTCACTTCACTGTATCTGCTAATGGGAGGATGTGAAGGGTAGACGTTCCATTCACGAAAACTTACCTATTTGTGAGGTAAACTAAAATAATTTTATAAAATCTTAAATTGATTAAGAAACTACACCATTGCATGATTTGCTGTTGTATAATTTCAATTTGTGTTACAAATTGATGAAGAAGCCATTGCTTGAATGTGCAATGGCTTACAAAAAATTTGTTAGACAATTTCAGATACTACAAAAAAATAACTCAAAAATTTAGATATTAAAACTTCTGAAAGATCAAAAAATATTAAAGAAAAATTATCAATATTTGAGTTTGAGTTTAAGTTGGACTTGTTAGAGAGATAGAATTTCACTCGTTATTAAGTTTGGATTAAACAAAAATAATTTTGTTTAAAAAAAAAATGACGAGTTTGAGTTTCAGTTGGACTTGTCAAAGAGATAAAGTTTTACTCCTTGTTTATAAGTTTGGACTAAACAAAAATAATTTTGTTTAAAAAAAATGATGAGTTTGAATTTAAGTTGGACTTAGCAGAGAGATAGAGTTTCACTCCTTGTTAAGTTTGGACTAAACAAAAATAATTTTGTTTTAAAAAAATGATAAGTTTGAGTTTAAGTTGGACTTGTTAGAGAAATAGAGTTTCACTCATTGTTAAGTTTGGACTAAATAAAAATAATTTTATTTAAATAAAATAACATTTTTATTTAAATATTTTGTTGACGGGAAAAATTGTGGAAGTTTCAGAAGTTTCGGTCATATATATATATATATATATATACATATATATTAAATAGGCTTTACTATAGATTAAAGACCAAAATAATATGAGTCTTTCCTCTCTTTTTATTTTATAAATTCCCAAACAAGGCCCAGAAAAACACCAAAACAGTCCTCACTGAAATGAACCCAAAACCTAGAAAAATCCTCTGTAAGCCTTAGTGAAAAATCACGCTAAAAACCCAGAAAATCCCACCACAAACATCACAAGAAATCCCTGAAAAATTACACAAGAAACTACACAAATCTTCGAAAAAATCCCTCCATCCAAATCAACCAAAAAACAAATTTGAAATCCACCATTAATAGAGCACATTAAGCACAATAGAGAAAAAAGGAGCAGTGAGAAAGAAGCAGCAACCAATGTGAAGGCTAATTTATAACTAACATCAAAATCTCTTGTTATTTTTCTCATTAGTTCATCCGAGTTGACCCAAACAATGGGTTGTGTACGATTGAAAAGGAGTTTGTGTTTCATGTTTTTGCGAAAATTTTGGAATCTTCGTGGGCATTTGATTTTGTACTTTGTTTGGAATTTTAAACAATTTGATTTGTAATTGTTCTAAAAATTTTAAACCCTAGCTTTTTTTTATCCATGTTATGTTTATTTTCGTCTAAAAATGTGTTTTTCTAATAACAAGTGAAGAGATAGGTTATGGAAGGGCAAATGAAGAGATAGGTTATAAAATGCTAATCGAGTTAATTTTAGGTAGGTAAAGTGATAATTTTCAAATTACGGATAGGTAATGTGAATTTGGGCCAAACATGGGTTTATTGTAATTAACCCTATATATAAATATATTTGATTACAAAAATAAATTTCAAAATCTTATTTATTTTTATTTTTATTTTTTCAGAAAAAGTTCAGGGCTTATTATTAAAGAAGGCTGCTTAAATCAACCCGAAATACTAGTTCAATATTTGATGGAATATCCTCCATTCAAACTAATAATTGAGTCAATTGAATTGCTCTTCTTGCTAATTAGCAACCCAATTACAATTTCTACGTACATGAAAAACTTACATCTCTCCAAAAAAAAAAAAAAAAAACCAAAACCAAAAACTTTTACATCTTCTGCGATCTTTCCAAACTATGCCAGGGACTTGGAACCATTTTGAAGAGTCTTCCTAAGAATTTCGCAATCCCCTTCAAGTATCACTCTGTCACGACCACAGTCGAGGGCAAGTTCCAAAGCTTTCCTTGCTACCAATGCTTCCACTTCGACCACAGTACCAGGGAGGGGAATTTGTTGAGATGACGAAGCCATGATGAGTCCGTGCTCATTGTGCATAACTACCCCTATGCCAGCCCGTTGTTCCTTAGTGAAGAGAGCCCCGTCAAAGTTAATCTTATAAAAGGAACTAGGTGGTGGCTGCCAAGTCATGGTCGGGCTTGCCGATGCAGCCACAACTATGGTGTTCACTCTTTTAAATTATTGCAGCTTGTCTTTTGCTTGCTATAATAGTTGTTCCAGAGTGATCGACCCCTCACCAAGCCTTAGATTATTCCTCTGATTCCACAAAAACCACATAACCATAGAGAAGACCTCATCCCTGGACTTTTAAGCTTCAGACATAGGAAGAGAGCATGTGAACCATCTTCTTGCTGGGCTTGACAGATTTCACAGGTTGCATCAGTGAGTACCTTTCGCTTGACAAGATTTGTTTTTGAGGGTAAGGCATCGTTACATGCTCTCCATACCAAGTTTTTAATTTTGCTCAGCACATTCAGGTTCCATATTGCCCGCCAAAGAGGTTAATAGTACCTGAATCCGATGGGCCTGGTTGTTGATGTTGAAAATCTGCCAGTAGAAAGCTATAGCCGGACTTAATTGTGTACTCACCATTTGGGATATGGGACCATGTCAGAACATCAGCTTGCTCGAATCTACATAGAGGAATTTTTCGAATAATGTCTGCTTCAAAATCAAAAAAGTTATCTGTCCAACAGATCGTCTTTCCATAATCTGTTTTCCTATCAATAAACAGAGCAACTTTGGTGTCATGTTCAGCTTGCAATCATGGGGAAATAACTTGAGGTTGATGTCTAATTGGGAGCCAATATTCACCCCAAACCCATGTGTTTTTTCCATCCCCTATCCTCCAGGCCACCCCTCTCTGATTCACTTCTCTACCCTTGATTATATTCTTCCACGCATTCGAAGAAGAAGATGGAATTGTGGCTTCCATAATCGAGCAATTAGGGAAAAACTCCACCTTAAAAACCTGATAAAACAAAAGAGTGTGTCGTGGAGGGGACGCCAAGTCTATTTTGCTAGGAGTGCGTCGTTAAATATTGCTAAATCCTTAAAACCCATTCCTCCTTGGGTTTATAGTTTACACGGCTCTTGCCATTTAGCCCAGTGTATCTTTCGGCTATCACCCTTCTGACCCCAGAAAAATCTCTTGATAAGAGATTCAATATATTGACATAAACCCAACGGGAGTTTAAAACAGGACATTAAATATGTAGGCAAGGCTTGAGCCACTGCCTTAACTAGAATTTCTCGACCCGCTTGAGATAAAAGCTTACCCTCTCAGCCTTGCAATTTTTTCCATACCCACTGCTTAATATTGTCAAAACACTCCTTTTTATGGCCCATAAAGAATGGCAAATCGAGATATTTTTCATAGTGATGTACAATGGGACTCCAATAGCATCTTTGATCAATATTTGCATGTCTTGTGGGTAGACTCGCTGAAAAAAAGATTTTTTTCTTTTTTTTGTCTCCATTTACTTTCCGCCCCAATGCTCTCATAAGTTGAGAGTATTTCCAGTAATTTTTTGGCATTCACTCACCTTTGCTTTACAAAAGATAAGACTATCCTCTGCAAATAACAAGCGGGTTAGTTTAGGTCCATTACGGCAAATAAAGACACTCATAATATCCCCCTCAGCTGTAGCCATTTTTATCAGTCCATTTAGGCCTTCCGTACATAGAAGAAAAAGATGGGGAGATAGTGGGTCACTCACCCTATCTAAGTCCCCTAGTTAAAGTAATATATCCTTAAGGTTCTCCATTAATTAAGATCGAGTATGTTGTCAAGGTAATACATTCCATCATGAGTTGGATCCACCTATCATTGAAGCCCATCTTTCCCAACAATTTTTCCATGAATGCCTATTCCACTCATGCTTTACTCATGTCTAGTTTTAGACCCATTTAGCCTATTTTTCCAAAGTTGTGATTTTCACATGTAGTGCAAAATCTCAAAGGCCACCATGATGTTGTTCAAGATGAGCCGATCCATCATGAAGGCGGATTAATGCTTGAAAATTAGTCTTGGTAGAGCAGATTTTAATCTATTTGCTAGTGCCTTCGAAAAGACCCTAAAAATAAATTATGGTAGACAGATAGGTCAATATTGAGAAAATAAATTATGGGTTTATATATATATATATATATATATATATATAAATAGTATTATTTTACCATGACTTTTGAGTAGAATTTGTGGTGTGTCTTTATATTAGAACTTCATTTCATGTCTCCCATGTGTATATATGCTTATTTTATTTTATTTTATTTTTTAAAAAGTATTATTTCTTAAAAAAATTGAAAATCTATTACAAAAATTGGCTCAAAAATATAAGAGGGAAGTTATCTTGCCAAATGTATGGCACCCTAGCTCACGTAAAAAAAAAAATTGTCACTACCCATTAATTAAAAAAAAGAAAAAAACAAAAAAAAGATAAGATGTTAAATGATGGGACATGTGACGGAGTGAAATAACCTCTTATCACACACCCCACCAGGGCGGCCCAAGATTGTTTGAGGTCTAAGGTGAGAATTTTATAGGGGTCTTTTTACATCTAAATATCATTTAAATAATATTTATTTATTTATATTTAATTTCAAATTCATTATTAATTCTTACTTATTAATATGACTAATTCACCCAAAGTGAGCTAATGATAATTATTATATAGGTTTTACAAATTGGCATATCACCAATAAAAGAAAAGTTATTTAAACATTCATTTTATTATATTATTTAAGTAACACCGATCATATTCCTGTCACATCATTTTGTAAATTTTTTTTCCTAAAATTTATATTGGCTTTAGCATTTTTCGTACGCAGTTTTTTGTGTGTGTGTGGAGAAAATGCTAAACTTATTACAAGTTTTACTACAAAAAGCTTATAAACTAATATGATAATGAGGTGGCACTTCAACAAAATAATAAATGAATATTGAATTACTTCATTGGTGACATATCAATTTGTAAGATCTATGTAATAAAATTTGTAATATACTAATATAACTCTAATTTTTAAGGCCTTCTTAAGATTGGGATAAAATATACCCCTAACTCACACTTTTTCCTTAATTAAAAAAAAAAAAAATTCAACCCAATATTTGGGGGCCTTTTTATGTCAGGGGACCTTAGGCCATGGCCTAATGGCCTAGGCCTAGGGCCAGCCCTACACCCCACTCCCTTAAATAACTTCAAATGAAAAGAGGTATATTGCTGAAAATCAGCTACAACCCACACCAATTACCCGTTAAAGAAGCAAGTGCAGTGCACATTCTTTGCAATTTCTACCCCTTTATTTGGTCAGTTGAAAAATTAAGGAAGTAATTGCTCTTCAAATTCCCTATGAATTGAAGTGATCAAAACAGAAAAAAGCTTCAGCAAGCAAAGAGAAAGAGCAAGCATGCACAAAAGAAAAACACACAGCAAAAACACACAGAGAAAAAAAGAAGAAGAGAGACATAGACAGAAATAGAGAGCAACAAGCAATGGAGGAACACGCAGCATCAACATTAGGTTGGGATTTTATCAGTCCCTTTCTTCTCTAAATCTCTCCCTCTCCCTCTTCCTTAAAACTGAACTTTTGTTTGGTAAAACAAATAGGGTCGGGTTTCATGAAGAGTTCCTAATTCTATATATGAAACTTTAAATATGATTCCCTAAATACTAATAAAAATTCTCTCAAATTTTGGAATCTTTGACTCTACTACAAAATTAATGGAATCCTTGACTCTACCACAAAATTAATGGAGTCCTTGACTCTATCTACCATAAAATTAATGGAGTTCTTGACTCTACCCCAAATCTTAATGGAGTTCTTGACTCTATCAAATCTTAATGGAGTCCTTGACTCTACCAAATCTTAAACAAATTGGAATTATTAACTCCATCAATTTAAAATAATATGCTTCAATGGAGTCCTTGGCTCCCAAAATTATTTTAAATAGAGTGGGTTTTCTAATCTCTTCAAATTCAAATATGACGAATTCTTTGGAATTCCTAATTCCTTAACCAAAATTGGAATTCTTAATCCTCGAAATAATAAGACCATAAAATTGATGTGAGGGAATTTTCCAATTCACAATTCCTAAAACATGTTCATAAAAATAAAATTGCTTAAAAGGGATTTTCTTTCCCTTAATTAAATTTGGGAACTTCAATCAAAATATTATTGTTTATTAAAATTCCTACAAAGAAGCAAATGAAAGAAAGGGAAATTGGCTTGATCCCTATCAAGGGTACGTAGGCAACCTTATCCCCTCAAACACAATAAATAAATAAATAAACTTATGTAGAAAGACAATGTGGTTGAAATCAAAAAGTCTTCCCTTGAAATAAGAGATTGTAATTAAGAGATACATTATCTTAAATAGGCATTACTCACGTCAATAAAACCCATACGCCAAAAGGCCTATGTGTGAAATTATGTTTGATGAATTTTATTAAATAACAATTTTTGGTTAAACATAATTTGACAAACATAATTTAAACAATTCTTGTTAAACATAATTTGACAATGTTTGTTTAACATAATTTAATGATTTTTGTTAATAATGTGTTAACAATTTTCATCAACATAATGTTAGAGAATTAAGGAATTAAAATAAATAAATAAATAAAAGAAGAAGAAGAAGAAGAAGAGGAAAATCTATTACACACTTCGTATATCTTCTTTTAAAATTGTATTTTTAGAACATGATTTCAGTTAAAATTGTGATATCATGTTTCAAAAATACAAAATTTCAATTATGTGATAGTGTATATAGTTGAGTTGACAAGTTTTAAGGGTTTTCATTTAAATCTATTATTAACATCATTTTTTTACCAACCAATAACTATCTATCATAGTAATAGATGTGAAATTTTTTATCAAATTTATTATGTTTATAAACTTTCTTGTTACTATAGTCTCATTATGATACCAACTCTCTTTGTGAGGAAGAACTCTCTCCAGTTTGAGCCCTACCTACCATCTCAAATTCTCAATTCCACCCATCTCCCACAAATTACATAATATAAATATATAAAGTCTGTTATTTTTGAGTTTGGTTTACTTTTGGTATTTTTTCAACTAAAATCTCCTTTTGTTTTAATGAGAGACTGTCACGTCATCCACTAACTAAATAAAATGCGAAGATTAAAACTCACTACCACTTACCATTATATATTTATAACGAAAGAACATATTCAGTTAAAAAAGTATTAGAAATAAGGCAAACCGATTATTTTTTCCTTCAGATATTACTACCATCCGATCTGTATGAAGAACAAAGAATGAATGACCGATATTATGACCCAACTAACCAAAAATTGAAATTCATGACTCTGAGGGCCAAAATGGCCCAATACCACGAATTTTTGAAATATTTTGTAGAAAAACACTGTTTCGGAACTATATAGGAGAATACCACTTTTTATGGAACTCGAGTTTCTTAAACTCGAGTTCCTAGAAGTTTTGCCACCGTGGCGCTGCTGAGGTGGAATTGGGCCATTAAAAAATGTTTTTTTTTTTTTTTTTTTAATAAGGTACTCGAGCTTGGTGAGCTCGAGTACCTTGTAAGGAACTCGAGTTTAATAAACTCGAGTTCCTTATTTTTTTTTTTCTAAGGAACTCGAGTTTAATAAACTCGAGTTCCTTATAAATTTTTTTTTTTTTTTTGGTTGTTGGGATTATTGACAAATAAACATAAACATAAAAATAAGTAGCTTTTTTTTATGTTTATATTTATTTAAATAGAAGCATTGTAAAATATAGAGATTTTAATTTCAAAATATGAATTTAATTTCTACATTAAGTAGAAATTAATGTAGAAACTACATTAAAAACTAAGCCTCCAAAAATCTCCCATTAAAAACTACACAATATTATTCGAGTCGGGTCGGGTCGTCAACATGAATCAAATGATACCCTTAAAGTGTGGATGAAATGTTTTATAATGCTTAAATTTATAAAAGATACTAGTGAAAGTTCCATGCGTTGCATGGCTTTAATCCTAAATTTTCTTTATATATTTTTTTGAGAAATTATAACTAAATGAGTTATTATTACATAATTTTAGAATTATTTTCTAACTATATATAAGACAACTGATGATTATGTACATTCAACTTTTACAAATCTAAAGATTAACTGTTTATTAGTTTTGACTAAGTTTATATGAAATCATTGTGTCATTTTTTTCCCTGCTATTCTTTGTTGCTACATATGATTCTTGTGCTTTGGTTGGACAATGTTCTCTGCTTTGTAATGGCCCAAACACCTTAGAAGTGAAATGCCTCCAGTTAGATATGTTGATGTTTCCAATATTTGTGTAATTTGAAATGTTAAACACATAACACTTATCACCCAAATTAGATTTATTGTACATTACTTGTAGCAAAAATTAATAAATTCAATACATACAGACTCATCCAAACCACACAGACCAACCACTCTTTCACAAAAAAACCATATGGCTCCTAAAGTAAGGACTTGCCACGTGAATACACAGATATGCAACCCTTTGTAATGCACCGTTTTCAAGGATGCAGAGCATCCCTGTAAAGTTTATGCATCAATTTTGGGGGTGAGCTGTCCACCATTACTACACTGATGTTCGTAATGCTACATGTGCTGCTCAACAATTTGGTACGTTCTTTGGTTTTCCATTGAGCTTACATGATTTTCTTCATTCAACGATTTCGAATTTTTCAACAAATTCAAATGATCAATACATTAGTACACAGTTTTCCATTTAATTTTCACGATTTTGTACATTTAACGAATTCAAACTTTTCAACAAATTCAAACTATCTGTACATCTAATTTACACAATTTTATTTTGTACTTTCAAGATTTTATACAATCAACGAAATCAAATTCGAACGATCTGTACATCTAAATTTTGTTTTTTACAAATTCGAATGATCTGTACATCTAATGTACACAATAACTAAATGAATTTTCACGATTTTGTACTTTCAACGAAATCAAATTTCTCAACAAGTCCAGAATATTTGTACATCTATACATCTATTCAAATCTGCTTACTACATTCATAAAATTTGTTTTCTGCATTAATTAAAACTATTCATTGTTTTCTCATAAAAATTGTTCACTGTTTTCTACATAAACTATTTCTTGGATTTTGCATAAAATTATTTTCTATTCAGCATTATTTAAAAAATTGTTCACTCTCTTTTCTGCATAAATTATTCTATGTTCACTGCATAAATTGTTCATTGTTCATTATTCATTGTTTTCTCATAAAACACCTAGTGAAATCATGTTTTCTAAATTTAAAAGCCAAATCTGAATGCTTTTTCTTGTTTGAATTTCACAATAATCGAATCTATTTTTCTGCATTGATAAAATCTGTTTCTACATTAATATAATTTGCTCTCTGCACATCATGTTTACTGCATATTCAAATCTGCTTACTGCATTCATAAAATCTTTTTAAGGGGGAGAGAGTACAAAAGTCTTTTTGAGGGAGAGGGAAGGCTATTACAAAAGGCTTTCTAAAACTTGGAACTTAAACCCTTAGAATCTTAGAAACTTAGAAACTTGTCTTCTGTCTTTGTAGTCCGTCTCTTTTATAGGTGAAATGAACCATGGTAAAGTAGGTAAATTTAACTCAGTTAATCTGTCGGTGGTATGGAAATTAGTACTGATGAGTAGTAGTCTGTCTGCGTCTGTCTGGGAATCTTTCAGATCTCGGGAATCTATCAGATCTCGGGAATCTATCAGATCTCGGGAATCTATCAGATCTCTTTTTACGCATGCTAGTAAACAGTAGTAACTTTTGAACACCTGTCTGGACTGTCTTGATTTGTCTGGAAGCTATTCACGCGTGCTGGTGAATAGTAATCTGTCATGGATGCCATCTTCGGTGGTTCTACCCAAGCCATTAAAGATGCAATGGCTGTCCTGAATCAAGAAATTATGTAATTGTGGTAGTCAATGTTGATGTGAATTTGAATTGGTTCAGAACCTTAGGAACAAATACAACGAGTCCATGGCTTAGGTGATTATCTTGTTTTGTGTTTCATTCTCTTTTCCCTTTGCATACAAATTTCATTCTAGATATGATTCACATTTATTTGTTCATTCTAATGATTTCTGCCTTTATATAAACTACAAAATGAAAATTCTTTGTTTGGGTTCTTGATTTTGAATAAACAGAGTAATATCAATAACATTCTGGTGAATGATCATTATTGACAACTACCCTCTAGGAAGCTGTTTTATATTCAGGTATTTGTTATTTTGTTAGCTTTAACACATTATTAAATAATTTACGCAAAAAAGAGAGTAAACAATTTTTTAAATAATGCTGAACAGAAAATAATTTTATGCAGAATACTAGAAATAGTTTATGCAGAAAACAGATTTTATGAATGCAGTAAGCAGATTCGAATATACAGTAAACATGATGTACAGAGAGGAAATTTTATTAATGTAGAAACATATTTTATCAATGCAGAGAAAAAGAGATTCGATTATTGTGAAATTCAAACATGAAAAAGCATTCAAATTTGGCTTTTAAATTTAGAAATCACGATTTCACTAGATGTTTTATGAGAAAACAGTGAACAGTTTTTAAATAGTGAACAGAAAATAATTTACGCAGAAAAAAGAGTGAACAACTTGTTATAAAGTTTACACAGTAAGTTGTTATTAATTCTCATCTGGACCTATTAGTGACATTATATTTTTCCCTACCATTAACAACTTGTCATGCAGACTTTATTATGAAATTTTTGAAAAAATATTGTGTCCATAACTTGCATAAAGAGAGGTAATTAAAACATATATATCTTGTCTTTTTTGGTAATTTACAAATCAAACCGCCACTTTTATAAGTATTAGCCAAACACTCAACTTTGTCAAAAAGCATTTTTTGATAGTTTTTACCAAACATGCTACTTTAAAAAAAAAAAAAACTCAGTTTCATATTTTACTTTTTAAAACTTCCACTTTTTCCAAAAGAACTGTTTGAAAAAGCTGAACCAAACTCACCTTAGTAGAACTAATAGATTGTGGTTTTTTTTTTAGTTGCAACTTACGCATATGCAAGTAACAATAAAGAATATAAAGAAAATTTAGGATTAAAGCCATGCAACGCATGGAACTTTCACTAGTATCTTTTATAAATTTAAGCATTATAAAACATTTCATCCACACTTTAAGGGTATCATTTGATTCATGTTGACGACCCGACCCGACTCGAATAATATTGTGTGGTTTAAATAAATATAAACATAAAAAAAAAGCTACTTATTTTTATGTTTATGTTTATTTGTCAATAATCCCAACAACCAAAAAAAAAAAAAAAAATTTATAAGGAACTCGAGTTTATTAAACTCGAGTTCCTTAGAAAAAAAAAATAAGGAACTCGAGTTTTTTAAACTCGAGTTTCTTACAAGGTACTCGAACTCACCAAGCTCGAGTACCTTAAAAAAAAAAAAAAACATTTTTTAATGGCCCAATTCCACCTCAGCAGCACCACGGTGGCAAAACTTCTAGGAACTCGAGTTTAAGAAACTCGAGTTCCATAAAAAGTGATATTCTCCTATATAGTTTCGAAACAGTGTTTTTCTACAAAATATTTCAAAAATTCGTGGTATTGGGCCATTTTAGCCTGACTCTTAGAGTACGTTAGCCTATTGGGCTGAGATCCAATCAGTTAGAAGCCCACGCCACCACATACCAAAAATGAACAGCTGTCCATGATTGATTGGCTATTGTAACAACTAACAACCGTGGGTGAAAGAAATCACAAAAGAGAAAAAAAGGTTCTAGAGTGTTCCAAAGTAGGACAACGAGAAAATACAGTCCTTGGATCAAACGGCTCAGATTGAACCGAAGCTTCAAGATCCATTTTAATAATATATCACTTGCCTAGATTGAGATTGAGGAACACACAGTAAAAAAGAAAAGACCTTATTTGACAAAACACAAGTAGAGGTGTTTCTTATCCAAAACCAAAACCATCACTAAACCCTAGCACCAACTCACACTTTCACTCACTTCCTTGGTTCATTCTCACACTACCTCTGGTATGGGTTTTTTTACTTTTTTCAATTTCATGTCTTTCTTCAATTGTTTGTTCATTCTTTTCTGTCTTGGAATACAAAGATGTTGTGTAATGTATTGTGGGAGTTCTTTGCTATTCCAATTTCCATGTTTGAATTATGATAGGATTTGTCACATACATATGATTCAGATTCTAATTTTTTTTTATATAAACAATATATTGTATGCTAAAACCCCAAAACCCACCTGTTAAAAAATTCTCTCATTCAATTTTTCTCTCTCTTTTGAATCTTAGTTTTTTTGTTTCTGTAAATTAAACTTAGAAGCATTCTAAAGCCCATGTCATGAAATTGGTTTGGTTGGTTCAAGTAAAGTTCTTGTCTTTTCTCCGTAATGGATTCAATTTTTGTTTTTTGGGTTTTTTTTTTTTTCTGGAGGACTCTGGCTTATTAATCTGATTTTCGATTTTTGCTTTCTGGGTTTTTGTTTTTTTGTTTGTGGCATCCATTGCATGTTAAAACCCCAAAACCCACATGTTAACAAATTCTCTCATTTCTTCTTTCAATACTAACCGTAACAAGATAATAACTTTTCAACTCTTCAAATCTCTTTTTCTTTTGAATTTTATGCTTTGGCAGTTTTTGTTTCTGTAAATTAAATATAAAAGCATTCTAAACCCCAAGTTATGAAATTGGTTTGGTTGGGTCTGGGTCAAGTACAGCTCTTGTTTTTCTCTCTCTAATAGATTCAATTTTTGTTGTTTGGGTTTTTGTTTAGAGGATTCTGAATTATTAATCTTATTTTTTGCTTTCTGGGTTTTGTTTTTTGTTTTTTGTTTTTTGTTTTTTGTTTTTTTTTTTTTTTTTTTTTTTTTTTTTTTTTTTTTTTTTTTTTTTTTTTTTTTGTGGCATCCGTCCTTTAATTCTCTTTTGTTTTGTATCACTGTTTTCTATAAATTTAAATTTATTATGAGCCCCAAGTGTGTGTGGATTTGGTTGTATCAAGTAAAGTTCTTTTCTTTTGCAATGGAGGACTGAAGACTTATTAATATGATTTTTTTTTTTTTTTTTTGGTTTCTTTTCCAATTTTGATTTCTGGGTTCTTGTTTTTGTGGGGGTTATCAGAAATGGCTACAGCTCAATTAACCGCATCCTCAATATCAACAAGGAACTTGCCATCATTTCCAGGGCTTAGGCCTTCAATTGTGAAGGTTGGTCCTTCAGTGGGGCATTGCAGAGTAGGGAGCGTCCTTTCTCAGAGGTCGTTCCGGGGTCTGGTTGTCAAAGCTGCAACTGTGGTTGCTCCCAAGGTAGTATTTTCACTACCTTATTCTGTTTTCTAATTAGTGTTGTTTTTGCTAGTTCTGTAGCTTTGTGTTTGAGACTGATATTATTGGTGGTAGCTTTTTGTGGTTGGTTCCTTTGGGTGATTAATCAAGTTCGTCGTTTTGTAAAGTTTGTTGTTTTGCTTGTTGTAGATATGTAGTTGTATGTGGTTGGTTTGGGTCTTTTGGGATAGGGTTCTCCTTAATTTTTGTGATGGACTTGGTTTAAAACATGAGATTGGAGGGTTCAAGTTGATGCAATGTGATGTGTTGAACTTTTGTCTGGAAAGCATCATTAGCTACTGTTATTTTTATGTCTTAATCTAGTTTAGTTTCCAATAAATGACCCACTTCAACTTTACCAGAAAATATTCAGTGATATCACAGAACTTTTTTATTTAAGACTGTGTGCCAATGAAACAATGAAAACTAGTTTGGGGCGTAAGGGAGTGAAAGAAACTGCTTCTTTGTCATTGTTCTTATTGCTGTAAACTTTTGGAACCTTACCAAGCCTTTCTTCATGGTCTTTAGTCTATTCTGTTATGTGCATGATGGTCCCTCTCATAAGAATAGGTGGAGGATGAGATCAAGGGTTCAAAATCCAATGCGTGCATAATTTACCAAAAAGAAAAAGGGGTCTGTCTCATATAAGTACTGCAATACTTCTCTGTTTAGAAAACTTGTATTTTCATCAAACTGCAAGATACAAGCACACAGAGCAGTGAGGATTTACATTTATAGAAGACGTGATAAAATTCATGCTGTGTGTGGCTTATCTGACATGGGAGTATTCTGTTCTGTAGTACACTTCGATTAAGCCTTTGGGTGATAGAGTGTTGGTCAAGATCAAAACTGCAGAAGAAAAGACTGATGGTGGAATTTTACTTCCTACAACTGCTCAAACAAAGCCTCAAGGAGGTGAGGTGGTTGCTATAGGAGAGGGGAAGACAGTTGGGAAGAGCAAAGTGGACATCAGTGTGAAGGTTACCTTTTGCTTGATACATTTTTCTATCTCTCAATTCTCCATTGTTTGTTTCTTTCACTAATTGTTTTTCCTTGTACAGACTGGCACCCAAGTTGTGTATTCCAAGTATGCTGGGACTGAGCTGGACTTCAATGGTTCAAAGCATCTTATTTTGAAGGATGATGATATTGTTGGTATTCTTGAAACAGATGATGTCAAAGATCTCAAGCCCCTGAATGATAGAGTATTAATTAAGGTTTGTTTCCTTTTAATGTTCATTACTCTTGTGTGTTCATCAAGCGTACTTTTTGGAGTACAGCCAAGCATAAATAAATCATCATGTTCATTTAAAGGTGTTCTGATCCTGGGCTTGTAGTTGGTAAGGTGCCTTGCATATACTCTTGACAAAAATTCCTGGAAATGGGTATAATTAAGTTTTGATTGTTGCACTCCGGGTGTTCTGTTCCAATCCTGGGTTCTAGTCAGTTAGTTGTCTTTGGTATACTCTGGAAGAAAAACCCTGGAAATAGGTATAATTAGGCTTTGGCTGGTGCACCCTTTTGTTCCCTCATATAAGTATGTAGTTGTGTGTTGTCCTGTCTTTAATCTCAGCAAGATATGATAGTCACTTCCTTTTCTTGTTTATGGGTCACTGAGAACCTGAAGTTAATCTTTTTATTACACCTTTTACATTTGACTTCTGAGTGCAGGTTGCTGAGGCTGAGCAAAAGACAGCTGGAGGTTTGTTGCTGACAGAGGCAGCAAAGGAGAAGCCTTCTATTGGGACGGTGAGAGCTCAAGCATCATCAGCTGCTTCATTATCCCAACCACTAACTGAATACTTGTATTAGGATGAGCTTTTGGTGTTGTGGGCCTATGAGATTAATTATTTGATGTGTATTCTGCATTGGATGTGACAGGTGATTGCAGTTGGACCAGGTCCTCTGGATGAAGAAGGCAACAGGAAACCATTATCCCTCACCCAAGGGAGCACGGTCATGTTCTCCAAATATGCTGGGAATGACTTCAAGGGCAAAGACGGCTTTGATTATATTGCTTTGAGGGCTTCAGATGTTATGGCTGTTCTTTCTTAGTTGTTTGGTTTTATATGCATAATTTGTATTTTGAGAAATTTTTGGCAAAATTACCTCTCGATATATGGATTTTGGAATGTATTAGCACTTGGGAGTGTTGATTGCAGCTGTGTCAGATTCCAGTATTTTCAGTCCATGCTAATACATTGAAACGTCTCAGGTTCATTTAACATATGAATGGATGCATCCTGTATTGGTCATGCAAAGCCCTTCATGCGAGTCTATCACCATATTTTGTATGCTTTGTGTTACGCCTAATCAAGTCCCCATCTGGTCAACATTTCTTTGCTCATAATGTTTCACAAGTTACCTCTGTTTAGAGGAGTTTAACCCCATTGTAATCATGATTTTTCTTTGAATGAAGACTACGAGTCCAACACATTGATTGTCTATTTCAAAATTAAAGACAACACTACCGTACGAAAAATGCACTGCCTTTGTGGTTTCGATTCTTTAACTCTAATTCCGGTTTCTTTGCCGGTATGGTTTGAAAGGAGTAGCTAACTAAAGCAGCACCATACTTTTATGTCTAACTCAGCAATTTTTCTGCATCCATTTCTGAATGCTAGTACACATGTCACTAAACTACACGAAATCTCACTAGGAGACTAGTGCGGTATTAGTATGAAACCGTAACTGTATCGTGAATTTCTTGACTTACAGCTTAAACTGCCCAAAGTCATCATGATGGGAAAAGAGCAAACAGTACTAGTTACAAAAACTTACAAATGGCACCAAAGAGGTGCACGTTATATCTGGTCGGAGGTCTTACATGATACAACTACAAATGCTATTGATTCTCCGGAGAAAAAAAAAAAAAAAAAAAAAACCTACACATTCTATTGCATATTTGTCTCTAATCATATCATATACAAACTGACATGAAAGTAATTTAAGTGAATGTCAAATTAGTTACAAAATGGTTAACACGAAAATCAAACACGAAATGAAAATTTTGAAATATAAATGACAAAACGAAAACAATTCTAGACTTTAAGGGCCAAAATGAACTTAGTCTAAAAAATATGCAATATGTATCTGAAATTTGTTTAACTTGATTTATTTTGAATTTTGAGAATAAGTTTAAACTTGTTAGTTTAATTCATTTTAGATTTTGAGACTAAGATTAAATTTTTTTAGTTAAATTTATTTTAGTACTTAGTTTTGATGAAATTGAAATATTAAATGTAATTGTGTAAATTTTTATCATTTATTGGATAATGAGCTTAAATAGTTGAATAAAAACTTATTTTCTAACTTATTTTTTAATTAAACCAGACAAAATAGTCCCAACTCAATGATCTAACCTAACTTGATATTTACAATTTTACCAATGATTGAGTTAAATTTTAGAGCTACCATAATATAGGGATGGTAAATTAAGACCCACCCCACCCAACTCCACCCCATCAAGGTTTTCCCCACCTCACAAAGGTAATGGGGGGAGGATGGGGCAAGAATTTTTTCCCCAAACCCTTGGGTGAGGTGGGGATGAGTTTAGGCTTTTCAGCCCCACCCCATCCCACCTTGCTTTATTAGTGTTAGACTTAGTTTGTATTACTTAGTATTTGAATGCATGAATATTAAAACTTTTTGTTTTATTGTAATATTGTCTTGTTAAACATTTTTGATAATGTTATTCAAACCTTACTTAAAATTAGTTTGATTTGATGTAATAAATTTAATTGTAATGTCAAGTATATTTATATTAACGAAATAGGTTTTATGAAGAAAAAAAAAATTGTAATATATAAGGGTGGGGCGGAGTGTGACAAATTAACACTAAAAGTTGAATTTGTGGGGCGAGCCCCATGAAACCCTAAGGGGTGGAGATGAGATAAGATAAAACCATGCGGGGCAAGAGTGAAAACTCCATCATTCCGCATAGTCTCATACCGTCCCCTCCTATTGCCATTCCTATTCCATAAGTTGGGTTGGATTGAATATTTTTCAATCCTAGAAAGCTTGGGTTTAGTTGAAAAAAAATAATAATTAAAAAAAAAAAAAAAAAAAAAAACCAAACCTAACCCAATCCAATCTATACACACCCTTACCGCCTTACCTCCCATCATCAACAAGTTCAATTCATAACTAATTTGTAATATTGAACCCAAATCATTCACAAATTTCTTCATATTAAATTGCATGACATCAATGTCAACTGCCAATTCACTTGACCAATATAGGAGAAAACAACGTAGTTAGATTTTATTTTAATTTTTTAAGAACTAGAAGGATTTTCTTTTTTTTTTATATATATTTAATGTGAGAAGAATTGTGTGTGTATATATATGCTTTTTTTTTTTCCTTTGGTCAAAAATATATTTTGAACCCTGATACTTTAGGATGTGTATGACTAGTAGTGGCTCTAAAAATTTTGTTTAGGAGGATCATTAAGAAACTTAAATTAAAAAAAAATTTTAATAAAAAGAGAACTTAAATATACTAAGTGATCAACAAAAAAAAAAAAAAAAAATTTACAATTTCCTTTTACAAGTTTTTAAATTTCAAATAGTTACATGATAGTTCATTACGAGTATTTAATATTTATTACTAATGTGGGTAGTTATATAATCATTTTATTTTCTGAAGTTTGTCTAATATTTTTATTTTTATGTAGTTGTTAGAGCACTTACAATGAGGTTGCTAAAATGAGTGAGGTTGCTAAAATGAAACACTAAAAACACCTATAAAGCAAGGTTGATAAAATAACTTATTGATATAATATTTTGACTCTTTGCTACAGTGGGCTGCTAGAGTTCTAGCAGCCCACTGTAGCTGAGAGTTATATGCAAAAAAAAAAAAAAAAAACTATTTTAATCACACAAATCATACTCACGGTGTCAGCCTCTCCCACGTGCTCAGTACTTCCTCACCTTTATGTAATAAAAAAGAATATTTAAATAAAAAGCTAAAAATTTTAGATGCTTTTATGTTAGATTATTGTAAAGTGAATCGTTAAAATAGGTAAAATAGTCTTTTGAGTTGCTAAAAGTTATAATTTTTAGCAACTTTACTGTGAGTGCTCTAAAATGACTAAATAGTCTTATACAACAAGGTTGTTAAAATAACTTATTGATATAATATTTTGACTCTTTGTTACAATGGGCTACTAGAGATGGCAGCTTGCTGTAGCTGAGAGTTATATGCAAAAAAAAAAAAAAAAAAAAAAAAAAAAAACTACTTTAATCACACAAATCACACTCACGGTGTCAGCCTCTCCCACATGCTCAGTACTTCCTCACCTCTATGTAATAAAAAAGAATATTTAAATAAAAAACTCAAAAATTTAAATGCTTTGACGTTAGATGTACTGTAAAGTAAGTTGTTAAAATAAATAAAGTGACTTTTTGAGTTACTAAAAACTATAATTTTTAGCAAGTTTACTGTAAGTGCTCTTATTATCTATTTGTCATTGTTTTTATAAAAATAGTTTAAACTAAATTATTAAATTCAACTTATTGGCTCATTCATATATAAAATAATATACTATGTATCTATTTAACGAATTAAATTCTTGAACAATCACTAAAGGTTTGTTTGGATACTGCTTATTACTGAAAACTAAAAATATTGTAGCAAAATAATTTTTAAATGTGTGAATAGTGTCTTGTGACCTAGTTTTAAAGAAAAATTTACTGAAATCCGTACTGAGTCCCGTGTACGATGCATGGGACCCACACAAAAAAACGCAGTAGCACAAATAACATGCAAAACGCGCTATCCAAACTCACACTAACTTTACAAATTTTTTCTTGAATTTTTTTTGACTTTATAACAAAAAGTTATTATAACTTGATAACAATATGTACATATGAAACAAACCATCTCTATTTCCTAATTATTAAATTATATAAAGTTATATTATATTTATACTATACACGTACACAAACATCCACACACATCATTATTCACACAAATAATATTATAACAAAAAATAATGAACACAGTCAAATATTAGACACACTCACAAACATATAATATAAATTTATAATAATTAAAGAGTGACACTTATAATTCATACACACTTACCCTTACTCTTAGAGTCGGAAATACTTGTAATAAGAATGTATAAGATTTCCTTCTAAAAAAAAAAGAATGTATAAGATGTAAGTCAAGGTGTGCAAAAATATTTTTAAAAATAAATTATAGTATTAAACTAAAATATATATATAAATATATATATATATATATATATGTAAAAAAAAATAAAAAAAATGAAGTGTAACGCCGCCCGTGTATGGCAATTTTTTTTTTTTTTTGTTTTTTTTTTGAGAGATGTGTGACAACTCAAAGATTAGTAGATTACAGCATCAAAAAATTTGCAAGATCGTTTTTCATCCTGGCAACAAATTAACAAGTGTATTATGGTGCTAGGCAAAACTTAATGACAAATATAAAGAAGAATCATTTAAGAATCTCTCTAAAGAAAAGTCCAAGTTATTTAACCCTTAATCAAGGAATGTCCATATATAAATATCCTCTATATATATACACGTACATTCATGATTCACCCTAGGAGCTCTCTCTAAACCCTGTCTCTATTCTCTAACCCTCTTCTTCTTCTTTTTTCTGCGCGTTAAGAGAGTCAGCACGGCAACCATGGACATGGTTATACCGAAGAAGACAAAGAAAACCCAAGGCAGGCAAAAGATCGAGGTGAAGCAACTAGAAGGCACAAAAAGACAGGTCACTTTCTCAAAGCGACGTGCAGGGTTGTTCAAGAAAGCCAGCGAGCTTTGTGTGTTGTGTGGTGCTGAAGTTGCTGTAATGGTTATAACTGAGAAAGAGAAAGACAAAGAGAAAGAAAACGAGAAAGGGAAAGGGAAGACGTACTGTTTTGGCCACCCAGATGTTGACACTGTCGTCAACCGCTATCTCTCAGAAAATAACAACAACAACAACAATAACTATGATGATAATAGCGGGTTTGGAGATTCGTTACCAGTGGATGTGAACGAGTTCAACAGGCAATATGCTGAGGCTGAGAAGGTGTTGGAGAAGGAGAAGCGGCACTTGGCGGAGATCGAGAAGAAGGTGAAGGAAAGAGGAGGAGGGTTATGGTGGGATGAAGCATTGGATGAGAACATGGGGTTAGAGGAGATGCATCAGTATAAGTGGGCTTTGCAAGAGGTGAGGAAGAAAGTAGTGGACAGAGTGAATGAGATGAGGATGAATAAGAGTATGAGTAAGAGTCCTGTAGTAGTGCCATCAGTGGATTTCAGGTTGGGACATGCTGGATTGGGCCCATTGGGGGATGGTTTTGTTCATCCCAGCAATTTGCAGGGTGGTAATAATGGTGGTGGTGGGTTTTTTTATAGTCATGGTCTTGGGTTTGGTCCGTTTGGACAGGGACAGTAGGTGTCTGTTTTCCCTTATTTATTTAATTTATTTAAATGGGATGATTTGAAGATTGATGGATGATGTTTTAGTTTTCTTGCATAAGGATTTGCTTTTTAGTTTTTCAGTTTTTTTATTTTTTATTTTACCTCTAAAGTGAAGTTGAGAAATTCTATGGCTCGAATCTGTATATTCCAAATAATTCTACCTCTTTATGCATGGTTTGGGTTAAGGTTAAGGAGGTTAAAAGGATGATAAATTTGTAATGGATCATCTCTTCCTTGATGTAACATTGCTTAAATGTACATCAAATTTAATTTGAATACAACCTTATATATAAAATATGAAAACAAGCAAAATGTGTGTTTAGTGTTTACCTTGGCCATCTTGGTTAGTTGTTCCTTTTTTTATTTGTTAGTAAGAGATTAATGGCCCGTTTGGTACATGTGTTTAAATAACGGTTTTCAATTTTTTTAGAAATACGAATATGTATTTTTCAATTTTTAAATAACATTACACGTATTTTCACACATTTTTTTACCCACACGTATTTCCAAAAAATACAAACAACGTTACTAGAATAATGTTACCAAACAACCCCTAATTCTTCTAGAGTAATGCCTTTTATTTGTGTGTGATATACAATATATAATCAAGAAGAGGGAGAGACAGAAAATAGAGTACTTACCAAACGTGTATGTGTGGTGTTGGGAATATTACCTGAAGCTTAGGCATTCTCTGGCGGGCTGTCCTAGTAGAAGGTGTTAAGGTTGTAGTGCCTTGCGTGTTTTTTATTTTTTATTTTTTATCCATGTTCTTTTTAATAGAGGATTAATAGGATTGTGATTTTTTACTTTCTATTGTTTTATTTGACAAAAAAAAAAAAAAAAAAAAAAAAAAAAAAAAAAAAAAAAAATATTGATACTATTTGAATGGATAGTGTAATTATAAGTTGTGCACCAAATCCTAATAGAATTTTAATTTTATTAAGTGATTATTGGTGTTAATTTTATTAGCTTGTAACCTCATGCATATACATGGATATACTTAAAGATATACAATAAGATGTATAATATAATTCATATATATATATATATATAATTTAAATACTAGTGTAAGGACATGTTTTGATGTCCTAGTCCAAAAAGTAAAAAGGACTAAGGCCCAAAGAACTCAATACAATGAATTTGTAGAGAGTAGGTGAGAAATTGAATTTTAGTAAGTTGGACAACAGTCACAATAAGTTAAAAGTGGTCAGAAAATGAAAATAAACATGTTTGTGCAAAGAAAATCTTCCTCGGCAAAATCCAAGGAGAGTAGTTCTTTATATATTTCTATTGAACTTAAGCACAATTACAGTTCTCGAGGCTACAGTGTTTTTCTACAGATTCTCAGATGATCCCTTGTAATGAGATTTTTCTTCTGTATATTCCCTTGCTTCCCTTCATCTCAACCCTCCACGTGTAAATCAAGTTGCTAGTGTTGATCCTTGTCCTATCAGCACTTTCCTGTAGTCTTTGTGGGTAGCTGTAAGGATGAATATTACTGTTCAGGTATCACTTCCACATTAATGCGGCCAGAGAGTTAGCTGCAAAGCATTCAATACGGTGCTAGCAACTTTCTCTTAGATATTTCTCAGTTTTTCTTTGTTCTACTCCTTTTTTATGCTTATCCTTACCAGTATAATTATCCGGCATGTTGTTCTTGATGGTAGGTCAGACCCTTGACCTCTACTCTACTTAGCCAAGGAGGTATCTCTCCTCAAACTACCCTCCCAATCCCTTATGACCAAATTTCTTTTACAGCCCACTAAGTTGTAGGTTATCGTTAATGTTTTCCTGTCCTCAGACAACTTAATGTCCTCGGACACGGCCCATGGTCCAAAATCCATTTTTTGGCCATTTATCCCTACAACTATTAATAGTCATTTTTATATTTTGTTAACTCTTTAAAAAAATTTTGCGAGGATACTATTAGGTATAAAATATAAGTTGTCCATGTTTTAAAAAAAAATTATTGCGAAGCACTTTTTTTTTTAGGATTCATCTACTTTAAACTCTTTGGTTTTTGTACTTAATAACTCACTTAAATTAATATTTATGATGTGGTCCACATTTGATTCTAAAATTAAGAAATAAAACTCTTTAAAATAAATAATTTAGGAAATATGGCACAAAATTGAAACTCTAATTTGGAATTCTAATTTGAGTTTCTATCAAATTCACCTATTATTATATATATAGATAAGTATATATAGATATGAATGACTTATAAATTTGAATTTTTTTTAGATATATGATTATGGTTTATTATATTGAACTCCTCATTTTTTATACTAAATTAACTAATTTGACACAAAAATTTAAAAATTTAGATTAGATGAGACGTATAGCGCAAAATTAAACTTTAATTGAAATTCCATTTTTATACTAAATTAGCTCACTTGGCACAAAATTCTAAAATTTAAATTAGATGAGACACATGATACAAAATTAGACTCTAATTGAATTGCATTTTAAAATTTTATTGGATTTTCTCTCTGCTTTATCTGTTATTATATATAGATTTTTACACTAAATTAACTCACTTGATACATAATTCTAAAATTTAAATTAGATGAGACACATTGCGTAAAATTAGACTCTAATTGAATTTTTTTTTTTTTGTCTGTACGAGGATACACACAGTCAGATCTGCTTCATTTCAGATCATAATCGGTTTATCGTTTTGAGCATGTGACTGTCCATTTTCATTCGCATGTGGAGATCAGTACTGCATTAATTCCTTTGACCTGTGTGAGTAATCTTTGTTTTGCAGATTAAGCGGAGGGTCAGAAATTAATACAAATTCAACATCATTTTATTCAAACTTTTTGCTGCGGTCTGTGTGCTGTGTCTTCCTCTCATTTTTTTTTTTTCTTTACTTCAAAAAAAAAACCAAAAAAAAAAAGTCAGGTCAGATACTTAGTTCATAGTTGTTTTTTTTTTTTTTTTTTTTTTTTTCCTCTTATTAAAGATAGATATTTACTTTCATCTTTATATCAAAAAAAAAAAAAGTTTTATCTTAATTTTCGTTGCAAGTTGTCGCTCCCTCAATTTGATTTTACATAATTAAAAAAAAAAAAAATCATCTTAGTCTTCATTGTGAGTTTCCTCAATTTGGTTTTACATTAAAAAAAAAAAAAAAGTCATATACTCAGTACTTCCAACTTTTCATCTTAGTTTTTGTTGTGAGTTATCATTTTCCTCAATTTGGTCTTACGTTACTACATTTCTAAAAACAGAGAAAAAAAATATATACTTCCTACTCTTTACCATATAGTTTTTGTTTTACTTTTTGAGATTTCATCCTCAGCTTGGTTTTACTTTTACTACTCCCCCACAAAAATAAATTTTTTTAAAAAAAGGACCAAAAAAAGTGTGTCAGGCAGTTCCAATATTTCACCAAAAGCATTCTCATCAAGAATTCTAAATTTTTTAGCATTTAACACTTCAAAAATCTACTTTATTTATTATACCATCCCACTTTAAGATACATCAAACATCAAAATTTCTATATTTTTTACCATTTTATTTAAATAATATAAACTACTCATTAAAATAATAATAAAACAACACACAAACCACCAGCCAACCCCCTCAGCCAACTTGAGAATAAAAAACTATTTCTTTTTTACAATTCAGGCTACAGTGAGGTTGTATTCTTAAGCAGTATGCCAAAACTTTTACAATTTGAAAGTTTTGATGGAGTTGCTTTTTTGGTATTTTGATGCTAAAATTAGCATATATCTCTTTTAACATCCTTAATGGGAATGCTCTAAGTCTGATTCACATTAGTGAGTAGAAAAACAACTTGCAACGTTGTGGCGCGAAGGAGACAAGTACTTTGATTAGTTGCTCTATACTTAATTCTTTATTTTTAAGTGAGTGGTGGACAAAGGGAAAAATGAGTCTTGTTATAATGGAAGTGTCTTCTACCAAAAGTGATATGCAACAAGGTTGAGCCTTGTGGATGTTATAGCCTTTTCAATTGGGCTCTTTATTTCCTTCACTTTTAAAAGCAAAAAAGAGAGAGAGAGAAAAGATCAATATAATCTGCCCAACACATTTATTCTCATTCACCAAATTGACTGTCCTTGCTCAGTTGCTCAGCCTTCCGAATGGAGGTATACGCAGCGGAGAGCAACCAGTTCTTGCTTCATTGATAATTTGGTATCCTTAGTGAGCGTTTGGGGAGGGCTGAAAGTTGCGTTTCAGTTCTGCGTTTTTATGCCTTTTTTTTTTTTTTTTTCTCTGCACGTGAACAGTAAAATCACTGTGCAGGGGACAAAAAACACTATTCACGCACTGTTCGCATACTGTTTATGGGTCCCACGACACTATTCACACATTTAAAAATTATTTTGCTACAGTGTTTTCAGTTTTCAGTTTCAGCAACAATAAGTTTAATCCAAACGGACCCTTAGTTTCTATATTTCCTTCTCGGTTTGTTTGTTTTTTTTGTTTTTTGTTTTTTTTTTCTTGTTTGATTTAATTCATGTGTACTTTGCTTGTAGCATTGTAATTATTAAAGGCGCAAAGACATTGTATTGAATTGAATGTATAAAATAAAGCACAAGGTTTATAACAATAACTAAGGTGCATTATACGAGTCCAAATCTTCTGTTTTATTTTATCTGCTTCACTCTATACTCCATCAATAAAAGTTTGTCACATGCCCCTTTAATTAATTAAATTCTAATTTTATACCTTTATTAATTGTTACCTAAAATAAACAACAGTAAATAAATTAAAATAAACAAACCACCTAAGCCTAGACATCCCACAGGCCACAACCGTACCTTCGTTGGCAACGTTTGTGCCGACCAACCACCGCCACCAGCCACACTGCTACCACCACAGATCGCTGTTGTCGTCAATGCCAGCCAACCACTACCACCAGTTCACACCCATACCACCACAACCTGAAGTTTATCAAAATAAACACACAGAGAGACCTTGGATGAGTGGGATAAAAAGCTTCGAAGAAACCACCCTTCTTAAGTTTCAGGCACTGATCCTTGCTTGTGAAAAACCGTATCTAATTCAAACCATTCTCAGTGGCATTTTCACAAACACATACACAACAAACAGAGAGAGAGAGAGAGAGATATGCATTTTCTTGTCTCCAAGTCATCTGGGCAATTGGATAGGAGAATCAGATGGATCAGGAAGATAGAAAAGGAAAAGGAAATAGACAGAAAGTGCAAGAAAATTTTTAAAATCCATGAGAGACACAACAATATGAGAGAGAAAAAGTTTTCCTTTGATTTGTGGTTTTATTTCTCTATAACTTTTGATACTCTTGCTACTACCGTCGGCAAGGTAGTGATGGTGGTTGGTCGAAGTTGACGACGTCGGAAATATGTTGCTCCTACCGTTGGCAAAGATGGTGGTGGTGGACCGGTTATGGGGTTGTCTTGGCCATGACGGTTTTTTTTTTTTTTAAATTTATTTACTGTTATTTTCACAAACACATACACAACAAACAGAGAGAGAGAGAGAGAGAGAGAGAGAGAGAGATATGCATTTTCTTGTCTCCAAGTCATCTGGGCAATTGGATAGGAGAATGAGATGGATCAGGAAGATAGAAAAGGAAAAGGAAATAGAGTGAAAGTGCAAGAAAATTTTGAAAATCCATGAGAGACATACAAAAATATGAGAGAGAGAAAAAGCTTTCCTTTGATTTGAGGTTTTATTTCTCTATAACTTTTGATACTCTTGCTACTGCCGTCGGCAAGGTAGTGATGGTGGTTGGTCGAAGTTGACGACGTCGGCAATATGTTGCTCCTGCCGTTGGCAAAGGTGGTGGTGGTGGACCGGTTATGGGGTTGTCTTGGCCATGATGGGTTTTTTTTATTTATTTTTTATTTACTGTTATTTATTTTAGGCAACAAATAGTAAAAGCATAAAATTAGAATTTAATTAATTAAGAAGACATGTGGCAAACTTTTATTGGTAGAGTATAGAGTGGAGCAGACAAAATAAGACAAAAGATTTGGACCCGTATTATAAAAGTAATATAAGAATACAAATTTCTATTACCACTTTTTGTGTTCCACTTTATGCTCCACCAATTATAATTTGTAATGTGTTTATTTTTTTTTTCCCATTTTAAACTTTAACTATTTTATAAGAAAAGTTAAACAAATATATGACAAATTGTGATTGGTGGAATATAAAATGGAAAACAATAAATGATACAGAGGATTATTTTTTTATTTATTTTATTTTTTTGAGAATCAAATGATATAGAGGATTTGTATTTGTAATATAATTGCAGTAGAAAAAACCTAGAATAATAGCAATAGAGTTGGCTATGACATAGGAATTGGGCTAAGGTATAGATAGAGATAACTAAGTAGAAGGAACTCGTAGGGATGGCCATGAGTAGGGTATGGGTAGGATATACCTGTACCTAATCCAATTGATTTATCCATAAATACCTGATTACCTTACCCAATTAGTACCCATACCCAATTGCTACCCAGTTTGTTTACCCATGGATATTCATACCCTACCCAAACCCGATTTCTATAAAATCACCAAATATGCTCAAAAACTACTAAAATGACCAAAATATTCTCAAAATCTCTAAAATAAGCAAAATACCCATTAAACCTTCAAAATGATCAAAATACTCCTGATATCTCTAAAATCACCAATTATGCTCAAAAACCACTAAAATGACCAAAATATCCCAAAATCTCTAAAATGAGCAAAATACCTATGAAACTTTAAAATGACCAAAATACCCCAGAAATCACCTATACTAAAAAACCACTAAAATTTACCAAAATAGCCCCCCTAAACCTAAGAAGTGACCAAAATACCCCCAAAACCTTAAAAATGACCAAAAATAAAACTTCCAAAATACCCTTGAAACTTTAAAATTACCAAAATACCCTCATAAACTTAAAAAATGACTGGAATACCCCCAAAAACCTAAAATTTGACTGAAATACTCTCGAAACATAAAAATTACCAAAATGCCCCCTAAACCTAAAAAAATGACCGAAACACCTCTAGAACCTAAAAACTGACCAAAACACCTGAAACTTGAAAATTACCAAAATACCCCCCTAAACCTAAAAAATGACTAAAATACCCCCTAAAACCTAAAAAATTACCAAAATACCCCCGAAACCTATAAAATGTCCTCAATACCCCCTAAAACCTATAAAATGACAAAAATGCCCTTAAAACCTATATGATGATAAAAATATACCCTAAACCTAAAAAATAACCGAAATACCCTCAAAACTATAAAATGACAAAAAAATGCCCAAAACCTTTAAAATGGCCAAAAATAACGCCAAACCTCTAAAATTACCAAAAATACCCCGAAACCTATAAAATGACCAAAACAGCCTTAAACCTCTAAAATGACCAATATATCCCCCTCTCAAAATATCTAAAATGACCAAAATACCCTTGAAACCTTTAAAGTGACCAAAATACCCCTAAACTTGGAAGATGGCCAAATACACCTAAAACCTCTTAAATTACCAAAATCGAGGTTTACTTTGGATGTTTTGAGGGTATTTTCATCAAATTAAAGGGTCTATGAATATTTTAGTCATTTTGTAGATTTTGAGGGAATTTTGGTAATTTTTTAGGTTTTAGGGTTATTTTGGTCATTTTTTAGATTCTAAGAGTATTTTAGTAATTTTTTAGGTTGTGGGGGCATTTTTGTCATTTTTAGGTTTTAGGGGTATTTCGGTAATTTCTAGGTTTTAGAGGTATTTTGGTAATTTAAAGATTTCGGGGGTATTATGGTAATTTTATAGGTTTCGGAGTATTTTGGTACTTTTTTAGGTTTTGGGGGGTATTTCAATTTTTTTTAAAGCTTTGAGCGTATTTTAGTCATTTTTTAGGTTTCGAGGTCTTTTGGTAATTTTTTAGATTTCGAGGCTATTTCAGTCATTTTTTAGGTTGAGGGTGTATTTTTATCATCTTATAGGTTTTAGGGGCTTTTCTTTTCATTTTATAGGTTTCAGATGGTATTTTGGTTATTTTATATGTTTTAGGGGTATTTCAGTCATTTTTTAGGTTTCAAGGGTATTTCGGTTATTTTTTAGATTTTGGGGGTATTTTGGCCATTTTTTAGGTTTAGTGGGTATTTCTGTTATTTTTTAGGTTTAGGGGGTATGTTGTTAATATTTAGTTTTCAGGAGTATTTTAGTCACTTTTTAGGTTTAGAGGAGGGTATTTTGGTCTTTTTTTTAGTTTTTGGGGATATTTTGGTCATTTTATAGGTTTTAGGAGTATTTTAGTAATTTCTTATGTTCTGGGGGTATTTCAGACATTTTTAGGTTTAGGGTTTATTTTGGTAATTTTTAGGTTTTGGTGGGTATTTTGGTCATTTTAAAAAAAATTTGGGGGTCTTTTGGTCATTTTTTAGATTTAGGGGGTATTTTGCTAATTTTTAGGTTTCGGGGGCATTTCAATAATTTTTTAGGTTTAGGTTGCATTTCGGCAATTTTTGAGGATTTTAGGAGTATTTTGATCATTTTCAAGTTCTAAGGGCAATTTGGTAGTTTTGATTATTGAGTGGGTTGGGGTTTACCCATAATAATTTGGTTAAGTAGGGTTTGGGTTAGTTTAATTAGTTAAATGGGTAATAATGGGTAAATGAGTAATATCCAAACCCTACCTGAAAATTTTGGATAATATCCAAACCCTACCCAATTTCCTTTTACCTATTAAGAACTGGGTATTAACTAGAATATTTGGATCGAGTAGGGTTGGATATTCATTACCTAATAGGTATGGCCATCCCTAGAAGGAAGGAAGGAGAGCTAACCTGGCAATGGGATAGGTAGATTAACCCACTATTAATAAGCGTCTAAGGTGGATGAAGTAGATTTTGTGGCTTCGAATGGAAAGGTGGACTCGTGAAAAACCATATGCAGCGAATTGTAAATTTTGGATCCAAACAATGTTATCCATTGGAATGGCTACTATAGGCTATAGCCCAAGAACACGCACATAATCAATTTGGGGCTTTGCTTATCCTGCTTAGAGCATTCACATCAAAGATGTTAAAAATGAGAACTGCACCTTTTATGTTTGAACAAGGGCAACAATGTGGCCTAGTTTTTACACAGCCTTCAAAAAATTAAAGCTAAAGAGATCTAGGCCTTAAACATGAAATATCATGCTAAGCTTAAAAATTCATAAAAAGAGAAGAGCTCATCAGCTTAAAAAGAAAAGAGCCTGTCAAGAAGATCCTAGCAATAAAAAGATCGAGGTATGTGAAAAAATAATGTTGTCATTTAAGGTAACACATTTTTTTCTATCCTTTTTATATTCGTCTATAAAATTTACACCTAGTAAGGTTTCATGCAAAAATGTATGTACCACTAGATGAATTACAAAAAAGGTAAAACTCTAGGATTACAAGAAAGTAAGAAAAAGGCCCAACTAGACCATTGGTAACTAATTATTCATGTATGAATTGTTCTAAAATTCTTGTTTAACCGAATTTTGGCAAGCGCATGTACTACTTAATGCAGATAACAAAATGGCCTCAAGAAGGTCCAAAACAACATAGCGTAAGGAATCTTTAGAACAAATCATACAAATTCTCCAAGTGAAAATATAAATCATATGATGAGCAAAATGATACAAACTCCCCAAGTGGGAATTTAAATCATACGATGAGCAAAATGATACGAATTCCCCAAGAGGGAACATTAATCATACAACGAGCAAAATGATACAAATTCTCCAAGCAGGAATATAAATCATACGACAAGCAAAATGATACAAATTCTCCAAGTGGAAATATAAATCATACGGCTGGACTAAGCTGAATACAGATGGGGCTGCTATGGGCAATCCGGGTGTAGCAGGCTGTGGAGGTATTGTGCGGGATGAAAGAGGTAATTGGGTGGCTGGTTTTGCAAGGAAGATCGGGCTAGCTAGCGGCTTTGAAGCGGAATTATGGGGTCTGCGGGATGGACTTTCGTTGTGCTGCAATTTAAATATCTCCTCTCTAATAGTTGAATTAGATGCTAAAGTGGTTGTTGACATTCTTCACAAGGTTAACTATGAGAATACTATCCTCTCTCCCATTCTTGATGACTGTCGCCTTCTCATGACCAGGTTTGATCAGGTTCAAGTTCACCATATTTACCGCCAAGCTAATGGCTGTGCAGATGGCCTTGCTAAGCTGGGTGCTGAGCAGGAAAGAAGTTTTTCTTGTTTTTCTTGTCCGCCTGAGGACATTAAAAGTAGGATAGATTTTGATTTTTCTGGTATGTACTTGGTCAGACGTGGTGCTGATCTGTTGGATGTTGGCTAGTTTTCCTGTTTTCTATTCTCTTAGTTTAACCAAAAAAAAAAAAAAAAAAATATAAATCATACAACGAGCAAGATGATACAAATTTCCCAAGTGTGAATATAAATCATACGATGAGCAAAATGATACAAATACCCAAATGGGAATATAAATCATACAACAAGCATAATGATACAAATTCTCCCAACGGGAATATAAATCATGTAAAGGCCCAAAAAGCCCATTCAAGGAAAAGGCCCAAAATGGCCCATTAAAAGCAATGGCCTAAAACTGATCCTTAGGATCATTAGTCCCCTCAAGAAGTAACGGTCCAAAAACCGATCCATGAGATCGTCAGTCTACTCAAGAAGTAACCTTTCAAAAAATGATCCACGTGATCCTCAATCTACTCAAGAAGTAACCGTCCGAAAAAAAACTGATCCAAGTGATCGTCATCCAAAGAGGCCACTAAACCTCATCCAAAATCGATCCAAGTGATTGTTGTTTAAAGAGGCCACTAAACCTCGTCCTAAATCAATCCAAGTGATTGTTGTTTAAAGAGCCAACTAAACCTCACTAAAAAAGATCCACTTAAAGCAATGGGCACTGAAAAATACTCACATTTTCAGTAGAGGGCATCTAGAATGGTCGTTCAAAAAAAAAAAAAAAAAAAAAAAGCTTGCTCACAAGATTAAGTAATGATCCTCCAAATGTCCATAAGATCCTTGAAAAGGTAGACACTACGAAGTCGTTAAAGATAAAGAACCACCCTTGAAGAATAAATTAATGGAAAGGCAAAGAAATCTGAATCTAAACAAGTCAAGAACATTCCCAAGGCCTAACTAGTACAAGGCAAAATTAGACTCAAGAATGGGGGGCAAATGATGAGTCTAGAAAAACCATTAAGGTTGTCCACCTTAATGGACGACCTTGCATCAGCAAAAGCCATCAAAGCAAAAGATGTAACTGTTCAAGTACATTCAACTCATTAAAAGACAACCATTACTCATTGCCCTTAAACTCCCATCAATACAATGACTGTTATACTTAGGGTAATAATCATCTACAATTATGTCCAAACAGCTACCTAAGTCACCTATAAAAAGGACAATCTGTCTCACTTGCTAAAGTATGTCAAAAACTACTACAAAACTACTATTTATATACAATATATATATATATATATATATATATATATGGGCTAATTCTGACTTAAGCATCGAAGGTTCTCCCCCCCCCCCCTCTCTCTCAGGGGGACAACTTGGTGGTCTCTTTGATCAACCCTATTTTTCTACAAGATTGTCAAAAACTCTGGATTGGATGAGTGACCCAATTGACGATTTTTGGCATCATCACTTGACATTTTCTAAGGTTTTTATTTTTTATTTTTTATTTTTAATATCAGGTTATTAGGTCCCAAAAAAAAAAAAAAAAAACTCAGGTTATTGAACACACACAAATAATGCCAACTTGTAACTTTAAAAGTAATTAATGGTTATAGACACAAAGAATCTCTATGTAGATACTAATTTAAAGTTTAAACTAGATTGTGATATGATATGCACAAAAATCAATAGGCTAAAATGCTTCAAGCTACGGTGACGACTTGGTGACCTGAAGAAAAAGAAAGGATTGTCAAGGGCGACCAGTGTGAACCAGCTAAGGACCCTCTAACTGTTAAGTCAATTTCTCTCTAAAAGACAAGGATGAGAAACGGTGAATAATTGAACTTACCTTGGTTAAATATGACTTGATCCTTTTATAGAGAGTTAGGAGTTGGTCTATTTGCTTGGATCCACTATCATTATGGGAATGTGTGGAGTTAATAGAGAGAATGGAGAAAGTGGAACAGATTACGGGGAAACCTCCCCACGTTCTTGAAATGGTGAATTGTGGTCTGATCATGTCAAATCCATTAGAAAGTTTTCTTTAAAATTAACCAAGTGTTGTTTGGTCGTCCATGCCCTTGCGACATGGACGACTATTCTTTCTTGGACGAGTGTGCTCTCGCTTCACAGGCTTTACCCATGCTTACGGAGCTTCTCTTCTTTTAAAGGATTGTGGACGTGGTTTGGTTATGGACGACTATTATGGATGATCTTTACTTGATTTAGACCCCATCATGATATATTAACAATTGTGCGCACCTCACAATAAGAATCTAATCACTTGTGTCTTATGGAAATGGCAACTGGGTTTCTTTATTTTATAACCAAATACTGTATCAAGTTTTACCAGATAATTTGTAGACTTAACTCACTTGTTTAGTTGTTTTGCTTACATAATCACATTTTTCTATGTGTTTTTCTTTAGAATTTATCAGTGGTCCTAAATCATGAATCTCCTATGGCTGCAATTGTTCTCGTAGCCACTGCCAGATTAACAATTTTTTTTTTTTTTTTGATTGACAGTTTAACAATTTTTAATTATACTGAAAGGCATGGGAACGGGTGTTTGACTTTATGTAAGCTCTAGTTTGGGTTTTTTTTAAGTAAACATATTTCATTTTTTTTTTTTCCTCAAGAGTTTACTTACATTTAAACTATCTTAAACTTTTTCAAAATTATAAGAATGATCATAAATAATTTCAAATTACAGAATCTTTAAGGTTTATCAAAGAATATTAAAATGAAATTAAAAAAAGTCACTCGTAATTAACCATAATTTGAAATTATACATAACAGTTGGTTTAGAATTCCAACTCTCAACATGCAGCTAGTAATAAACCTCTACCTCGCAGAGTCATCTTTGGGCGAGTGCTAGTTTTTTCCCTTAGCTTTGTCTAAGTCTCCTTTGGTCCTCTTTGGGGACTCTTATTTGCTCTTTTTCATTTCTCTACTATACTCCCTTCAATACTTGGGCTTTTAACACCAGCATCTGTTACTATCCAACAATCATTTTTGATGATAAAAAATCTCAATGATATCACTAGTTCGCTTTTGTGTTCACCCTCTTGCACCCTCCCATAATTACTCTCATTTATTTCTTTTCGTTAACCCATTTCTTTATACCCAAAAGCACTGACAACCACATGCACACCAGGTGTTTGTGTTTTTGACTTTCAATGCATTCTTCAAACTACCAATAGTTCCCAACAAAAACAACACTCTTCATCATCCCTATCCTCATTTTCCCTATAATTCCCAGCAAAATCAACCGTGCGATGAGATCATTGCCCGTAATTGTTAGGGTGCTGGTAGAGCCCTGAAAGCCAGAGCCATTGAGAAGTTGGGTCAGAAAGAAAATCCTGACATTGTATTCCTCTTTGAAACCAAAGCTCATGCTCCAAGAATAAAAAAAATTCAAGAAAATCTTCGTTTTGGTGGAAGCTTTAGTGTTGATGTGATAGGTAAAGCTGGTGGATTGCCTCTTTTCTAAAAGAGAGGCGTTGAATTAGAGGTAGTTTTCAACAAAAAGAATGTGATTGTTTGTCTAATCTACTCAGATCCACCAACTGAGGTATGGATGCTTATTTTGGAATTTGATTACTAGCATCACAACCTCCTCTGCTGGGCCTTGGCTACTAGTGGGAGACTGTAAAAGTATAAGTGCTAGTGATGACAAGTTTGGTGGTTCTAGCCACAACATACCTCATAAAGCTTTTCATGATTTTGTTGCAAATGCAGGGACAATAGAGTTGGGGTTTATAGGCCCACGCTACACTTGGTCCAATAGAAGGGGAGGCTCATCTATAATTATGGAACGACTTGACAAAGGCTGTTGCAATTAGGAGTGGCAGAAAGTATTTCCAAAGGCAAGAATTTTGCACTTGATAGCCCCATCTTTAGATCACAAACCCATTAGGATGGACACAACTATGGAGTTTAACAACCAAAATAGGCCTTACAGATTTGAGGCGATGTTGATCCAAGACCCCTCCTGTGCTGAAGTGATGACAGCCTTGAGGAAACAATTTGAAGGCTTCTATAGCTACAGATTAATGAGGAAGATTTATCACACAAACTCGGAACTTAAAAGATGGAACAAATACAATTTTGGCCATGTGAAAACTAGAATAATTGCAATTTAGAAAAAGATTAAGAAGCTACAACCTAGCAGCCCATCCCAAGAGAATTTAGAGAAGGAAGCCAATTTGTTCTTAGAACTTGAAGAATGGCAAGCCAAGGAGGACATTAAATGGAAACAGAAATCTAGGGAACTCTGGTTGAACGAAGAGGATTGCAACTCAAATTTCTTTCATGCCTCTACTATAATCAGAAGAAGGAGAATCACATTTATGAAAAAGAAGACATAGAGAAATATTTTGAAAGACACTTCAAAGAATTATACAGTTCCTCAAATCCTAACTTTCCTAGAGACCTAGAGAACGTCATTTCCCCTTGCATAGTGCCAGAAGAGAATGAGGACCTAATGGAATGCCTGGGCTTTTCTTCAAAAAATTCTGTTTAATTGTTGGAGACCAAGTTATCAAAGTGGTGAGCAGTTTCTTAAGAGATAATAGAATGCTTAGAGAGCTAAATCACATGTATATAACTCTGATTCCCAAAACTTAAGGTGCTTGTAAATTTTCTCAATTCAAACCCATAAACCTTTGCAACTTTTGCTATAAGGTTATCACAAGGATTTTGGTGGCTAGGTTCAGACCAATACTAAGCATGCTGATTGAACCAGCCTAAGTCACTTTTGTCCCTAACAGAAATATCGCAGAGAACATTCTATTAGCTCAGGAAGTAGTGCACACCTTTTCTCAAACAAAGAAAAAACAGGGATATTTGGGACTGAAAATTGATTTTCAAAAGGCCATGATAGAATTGAGTGGTCTTTCCTTGCATAAGTACTTAATAATTTTGGGTTTTTGCCAGCAATTCATTGATATAGTATATCAATGTATACTATTCTCATTAATGGAGGCATTGGCCCAATAGTGACTCCTACAAGGGAGCTTAGATAGGGCAACCCGCTATCCCCCTATCTATTCATATTGGATAGAGAAGTGTTAGCCAGACTAATCAATAAAGTTGTTTGCAATGGGCAATCAATGGAGGTAAACTTGGTCGTACAAGCCCAACAATCACAAAGCTTGTGTATGCAAATGATGTGATTCTAATTTTCAAAGTTAAACAAGCGGGAGTTAGCGCCATGGCAGAGTGTCTCTTGAAATATTGTGCCTCTTCTAGTCAAAATATTGACATAGATAAATCAAGATTAAGTTCCTCTCATGGAGTTCATTCCTAATTCCTAACACAGATCTGGAACCAAAGGGGTTTGAAACTATTACCCAAAGGTAAAAAATATCTTGGAGTCCCCCTATTCTTCTCCAGAAGCAAAAAGAAAGATTTTGCTTATCTAAAGGAAAGCATTGAGTCAAAAGTTAGTGGGTGGAAGAGCAAGAGATTGTCCTGGATGGGATGTGCAACGCTTATAAAGGCAGTGGCATAAGCAACCCCAACCTATGCAGTGGCAAAATTTTAGATTCCAAAAGATCTTTATGAGGAGATGGATGCATTAATACGTAATTTCTGGTGGAACCCAAAAACTAGCTCCAGCTATTAATTCACTCCAATGGCTTGGGATCACCTATGTCATCCAAAGAATCATGGAGGTCTAGGCTTCAGGCACCTCCATGATTTCAATCAAGCTTTGTTGTCAAAGCAGTATGGTGTTTCTTGGTGGACAAAGATAGCCTTTATGTTCAAGCTAGTAAAGCCAAATATAGAGTGGGTGGGAATTGGCTTTAGGAATACCCTCCAAAAAAAAGTTTCTTGGGCTTGGAAGAGTATCAACAATGCCAAGTCAATTAATTTGAATTGAGCCTGTAAATTAGTTAGCAATGGGGAAAGCATATGTACTTGGGAGGACCCATAGGTCCCTGATCTACCAAACTTCAAACCGGTGCCAAAGACAACTGAATGCACATAGCTGTCTAATTGTTTCGCATTTTTTGGAGCCTAACGGATTGAGTTGGGGTGATGAAAAATTAAACACCCTCTTTAATGAACAGTCTGCCGAGGCCATTAGATCTTTGCCATTTAGAGCTGGACCTACAGAGGATCGCTGGATCTAGGTTAAATCCCCAAGTGGAAGTTAAATATGGGCAAAGATGTGGAAGTTAAATATTCATGAAAGGATGAAAATGACCCTCTAGAGAATTGCTGCTAATATCCTCCCCACTAGAGACAAACTGCACCGATTTAATTCCTAGGTCGGTCAGTTGTGCCCTTTATGTGAATCCGAAGCTAAATCTCCAATGCATATTTTTATTCTCTGTGATTTTGCAAGAGCTCTATGGTTCACTAGTAATTAGGGTATTAGAGCTGATTGATTGGCATTCTCATCCACAACCCAGCTCATTGAGTTCCTAATATCCCCTCCAATGATAGAGATCCAATCCCAACAAGAGAGATCATCTTTCCTCCTATATGGAACTCTTGTGCTAGAGGTTATTTGGAAGATTCGAAATTCAGTGGTCTTTGAATGATTAAAGATAAATGTGGATAGAGAACACCAAAGTCTCATGAGATGCTATCTAGAACATTTACCTGTTTCTGAGCCTAACCAAACTCTCAAGAAACCTCCCAGGAATGCAAAGTGAACAAGGGCGGAGTATAGAACAATTAAGGGCAACTGTGACGCAACAATTGGAGAGAACAATTCCTATATAGCCCTAGTAGCAAGAGATTGGAGAGGAGCATTGCTTTTCGCTCTATCAAAGCGACTGGAAAACTGAAAATTGTAAATCTTGATAGATTGAGTTGCTGTCGAGCTATCTATCGAGCTTCACATTAAGACTTGATAATAGGCATTTGTCGAGCTATCTGTTGAGACTTAATTAATAGCTTTTCTTCACTTGTTTCTTGGACCAATCTTCATGTTTTTAATACTTGACTTGAAGAATATGTTTCTTGAAGTACTAAACCTATCTTAGATCAATTCAATTACAATTAAAGTGCATTTTGTCAAAGGATTAGCCAATTACAATAAAATATTACCCTAACAATCTATTTCTTTCTCAATAAAATTCCTTTGCAGTTGATCAAAAAAAAAAAAAAAACTCTTATATTCAACAAATTTGGGCTGCCTAGGACTATTGATGGAAGGAAGTAAAGTGTACCAAATCATTGTGGAAATGTGAGAATATTGAATCAAGAAGATGGAACATTAATAAAAAATAAAAAATACTAGAAACAATAATACTAGCTCATAAGAAATAATGAATATTAACATGCACAATAGGAAAGTATTTACTAAGGATGTGGGGAGGTTTCGGCGATCAAGTTCTTACATTATTTTTTGGTAAGTAATAGTACTACAAAGCTGTAGCACAGTTAAGTGTAATGGCATATGAACTAATGGATGAAGAACAAAATCGAGGAAAACGATGGTGTTGAAAAGAGTGAGAAAGGGAGAGAAACGTTTGCATGAAAATTTCTTTTAATGGTTAGTAACGATATCTAATAATCTATAGAAATAATATTATTTCTAAAAAAAAATGTTAGTTTGCATCATTTTACCCAGTTCAAGTACATTTAAGTTTTATAAAAATGTTCGCATTAAAAAAAAAATTTATAACAACGTGCCTAGGCATGTTGAAGCTGAACCTTCGGAAATGTTTGTGAATTTGCTCATGTTTTTAAGAATGGCATTTTATTTCGCTAGATATCCAATTAATTAATACTTCCATGCCCCAATTATTTCCTTTCCTTTCTTTTAAGAAGATTATTTTCCATTTTAATAGTAATGCAAGTTGTATAAGAGCATTTGCATATGTTATATAACATTTTTGGTCAAATCAATATTAATATATATAGTGGGTTTTAGTTAGCTCAACCGATAAAGTCTCAAAGGGTTTCTCTGTAACTAAGAAAGTGCTCGAACTTCTCTTAGACAGTAGAATAGTTGTACCTTCTACGAAGGCTTATCTATCTTCCACGTTTTAACAGTGTTATTACGTTGGCTAGTTGGGTTTTCTTTAAGGGAATTGGGAAACAGATTGTTATTTTTTATTATCCTTACTCTTGCTTGAAAACTTTTCTCGTGTTCACAATGGAAGAATTGTCACAGAGCTGGATGAAACTATCGCTCTCTGAGAGAGAGGGTTCAGGTTGCTGCTTAGAGAGTGAGTTTAGCCCGCAAGAACATATTATAGCAGCAAAGTTTCTTACGAAACGAGCCCTTAATATTGAAGCAATTGCAAAAACATTCACTCCTTTGTGGCGGTCGAAAAGCGGATTCAAGGTCAGAAATCTTGGTGATCATGTAATTCTGTTCATATTTGACAATGCAAGTGAAGTAGACAAAGTCCTTAGTGTAGAGCCATGGAGCTTCGATAAACACTTAGTGATTATGCAGAAGTATGATAGAAGCAGGGCTGTGGAAGAATTGAAATTTGAGAGGACTCTTTTCTGGGTGCAAGCTCATGGGATTCCTTACAGATATCTAAATGTCAAGGCGGTTGAGAAAATCTGTGAAGTTGTAGGACAAGTTATACACTCGGATAATCCAGCGGAAACTGAGGGTGGTAATTTCATGAGAATTCGAGTTGGGTTGGATGTAACTTTACCGCTTTGTCATGGTAGAGTTGTATCTCTAGAGAATGGGAAAAAAACTTGGATCACGTTCAAATATGAGCGTCTTCCAAATATATGTTATTGGTGCGGCAGACTAAATCACAATGATCGGGATTGTGAAATTTGGCTGGAAAGTGAAGGGAGTTTAACAGAAAACCAGAAGAAGTTTGGCCCATCTTTACGTGCTCCTCCGTTTTCTCCAGCAAGGCGAAGTGTTGTGGCTGTCCCAGGCTTCTACACCCCTAAGCGTAAGACAACAAATCCACCTACCAGTGAGACCAGGCCTGAAGATGAGGGATTAACCAGCAACGATCCACCACCAACGGAGGAGCAGACAGTGGTGCATAACCTGGCAGTGTCTGTCAACACATTAAATGCTCAATTAGTGCAGGAAACCGTTACAATTAAGGAGCCGATTCAGTCCAAAAACGACAATAGTGATTTTAAAGATCACGTCCCTACAAATTCTCCATACAATCCGGAGCCAATTACTGCAGTGGTTGATGACACAATTATGCTCGAAATTTATGGAGCTAGATGTGATTCTCCTCCAACGGATACAGGGGACTTTATTCTAATTAATGCCTCGGATCAAGCAATAAGGACCAATCAATTCCAAGAAGCGGCTGCACTGAAATCTACCCATCCAACTAAGTCACATGAATCTGTGTCACGTGAGATGCATGAGATTATTAGGGCTCAAAAAAAACCTAGCACGTGGACAAGGTTGGACAGAGCAAGCACAACCTAGAAAGCATATCCATCTGTTTATACAGGTGCATGTAAACGAAATTTTTCGGATGTGGATGACCATTCAGAATTACCTAGTAGTAAAAAACAGGTTTTGAAGGATGGTGCTGAATTTTCTTTCCAAGTGGTGGAGGCTGATGATCAGCCCCGCCAACAGTCATGAATCTCTTAGTATGGAACTGTCGTGGGCTTGGGAACCTACGTATAGAGAAGGAGCTTGGAAATATCATCCGGGCAAAAGATCCCTCTGTTATGTTTTTAGCCGAAACATGGGCAAATAAAGCTTGGCTAGACCGAGTTCTTCACAACATAAATTTTGATCACAAGTGGGAGGTCCCCAGTGGGAGGAGAGGGGGCAGATTGGTACTTTTCTGGAAGCGAGACGTCAATGTAACTATTGAGGATTCTCATAGGTATTTTATTGATGTAACATTTGATAAAAATATGGAAGGGGAATGGAGATTCACTGGATTTTATGGAGAGCCCGAGACTCATCAGAGAATGGAAGCTTGGAATAAATTAAGGGGTTTAAACACGAGGCCAACTATCCCATGGCTCTGTGCGGGAGATTTCAATGAATATCAGTAGACAGGATGAAAAAGTGGGGGGACCTTTGAGGGGCCACAACCAAATGCAAATTTTCAGAGACGTGATTGATGAATGCGGTTTCATTGACTTGGGTTTTGAGGGACCCAAATTTACGTGGAGCAAACACTTCTCTGATGGTCATTCCATATGGGAACGGTTGGATAGAGGTTTGGTGAATAGTGGATTCCTTCTAAAATATCCAGGCTCAAAGGTATCTCATCTGAGATGCATGTCATCAGACCATGGACCAATTTTTATAAACTTGTCGGGTTTGGAGGCTCCACCTAGGAAAAAGGTGTTTTGATTTGAGGAGATGTGGCTATCAGATTCAAGCTGTGGTGAAACTGTGGAGGCGGCATGGAGGAATGGAGAGGAGGGTGACATATTGAAGAAAGTAGAAAAATGCAGTAAAGATTTGGAGTGGTGGGAAAAGAATTGTTTTGGGAATGTTAGAAGAGAGTTGGAAGAGAAAAAAAAATTGCTAGCTAAAGTTGAGGCCGATGCATTGAGAAGAGGAGATAATACTCGGCTTAGAGAATTAAAAGCTTAAATTCATGTACTCATGGATAGGGAAACCCGATTATGGAGCCAAAGATCAAGAGTTTTATGGTTGAAAAATGGTGATAGCAATTCCAAGTTCTTCCACACTAAAGCAACTCAGCAGTTTAGGAAAAATTCTATTCTTGGGATTAAAGATAGAAATGGGAATTGGCAAGAACAACCATAATTGATTGGTGATATCATTGTTGATTTTTTTGGGGAATTGTTTACCACATGCAATCCGGCCATGGTAGATGATTCACTATCCTTCATTTCACAACTTGTTACAGATGAGATTAATGAGCAACTAACAGGTGAATTCATGGGTTGGGAAGTCTAGGAAGCACTGACACAAATGGCGCCTTTAAAAGCACCAGGACCGGATGGGATGCCACCACTTTTCTACCAACACTTTTGGGGGACGATGAACCAAGAGGTAACATCTACAATTCTTACTTGGCTGAATTCAAGTAATTTGCCTCATCCAATAAATCATACTTTCATCACCTTAATCCCAAAAGTGAAAAATCCTGTATTAGTTTCTGAATATCGCCCTATAAGTTTATGTAATGTGTTGTACAAGATATTTTCCAAAGTTCTTGCAAATAGATTGAAAAAATTCATGCCAGAACTTATAACTAAGCATCAATCTGCTTTTGCAAAAAATAGGCTTATTTCAGATAATGTTTTAGTTGCTTTCGAGACTTTACATTGTATGAAAAATCATAATTCAGGAAAAACAGGTTTTATGGCTGTCAAGCTTGATATGAGCAAAGCATATGATAGGGTGGAGTGGGATTATTTACAGAAACTAATGGAGAATATGGGATTTTGCACAAGGTGGATTGAGTTAATTATGGAGTGTGTTCGTACTGTCTCATATTCCATCTTAGTGAATGGCGAACCGAAGGGGTTGATTAATCCAACAAGAGGCATACGGCAAGGGGACCCTCTCTCCCCCTTCTTCTTCCTTTTATGCACGGAAGGATTACATGGCCTTATCACAAAAGCTGCAAGAGCAAAGGAAATCAACGGCTTCTCTCTTTGTAAGAGAGGCCCCAAACTAACCCATTTATTTTTTGTAGATGATAGCCTACTTTTTTGCAAGGCCAACTCCCAAGAATGTGGAAATGTACTCAAAATATTGTCGGATTATGAAGCGGTATCGGGCCAAAAAATCAATAGAGAAAAGACATCCCTTTTCTTTAGTAAGTCCATAGAAGAGGTGACTAGGCAAGAGATACAAGGAGTATTGGGAGTGCAAGAGATAAAATTTTATGAGAAATATTTGGGGCTGCCTTCGTTGGTGGGAAGGGGAAAAAAAGCAAGCTTTAGCTATATAAAGGAGAGGGTTTGGAGAAAACTACAAGGGTGGGAAGGTAAGCTTTTGTCTCAAGCGGGTAGAGAAGTCCTAATCAAAGCAATTGTTCAAGCCATTCCGACATATACCATGGGATGTTTCAAAATACCCTTGGGTCTATGTCATGACATTGAAGCAATGGTTAAAAAATTCTTTTGGGGGCAGCGGGGTGATAAAAGGAAAATACATTGGATTAAATGGTCGAAGTTGACGAAATCGAAGCTAGATGGAGGAATGGGTTTTAGGGACCTTGCATTGTTCAATGACTTGCTTCTAGCCAAGCAAGCATGGCGACTCATACATAATAAAGATACTTTTTTCTACAGAATATTCAAGGCAAGATTTTTCCCTCATTGTTCATTCATGGAAGCCAAGGAATCGACAACTGGGTCATATGCTTGGAAAAGCATTTTGAAGGGAAGGGAGGTCATCAAAATGGGATCAAGATTTCAGGTTGGGAATGGAAAAAACATTAAAATATGGCAGCACCATTGGCTTCCCATTAAACACCCACCTTTAGTTACTTCTCCAATCATTGAGTCTATGGAGGATGCCACGGTTGACTGTTTAATAGATGAGAACACAGGGAAATGGGATGCTGAAATGTTGGACGGAGTTCTTAATCTAGCAGAAGTTGAACTTGCAAAGAAGATTCCTCTTGCCCGAAGCCAAACTGAAGACTCTCTGATTTGGCCTTTCACGGCAAATGGACAATACAATTGCAAATCCGGATCTCACTTTCTAAAGGACTTGGAGACCGGGGCTAAAGGAGGCACACAACCGGACTTGGATAAAAAAATCTGGAAAAGCATTTTGTCATTGGAGATTCCAAACAAATACAAAAATTTTTTGTGGCATGCATGCAGAGACTCTCTCCCAACAAAGGCCAACTTGACCAGAAAGACAATCATTCCAAACCCAATCTGCGATAGATGTGCTTCAATGGCAGAGGATACATTACATGCTCTTTGGGGCTGCTCTGGTTTAAACGTGGTTTGGGATGATGAAAGATGGAGCTTTCGGTCAAGGGAGGTCTTCACTGATTTCAAGCAACTATACGGATGGTTATTGGAGAAGGGGAAGCCGCTTCATCTCTTTGCTATCCAAGTATGGTGTATTTGGAACCAGAGAAATTAGTCACGACTGCAACAATCTTGCTGCCTCACTAAGGACCTGAAACATGCTGCACAAGAACGCTGGAATGAGATCAGATCAAGCAATCCTCTGCCAAACCCGATCAGACCACAGCCCAAGCCAAAATGGTCAATCCCACCACTGAACAAATATAAGATAAATTATGATGGAGCAATCTCAAAGGCAGACAACAAAGCAGGGATTGGAGTGGTTGTTCGCAACTGCAATGGAGAGGTAATGGCATCCTTAATTCAGCAATTGGAGCAAGATTTCCAGCCTGTGGAAGTGGAAGCCATTGCTGCGTGCAGAGCAGTGGAGTTTGGCAGTGAGATTGGAGTGGACTGTGCTATTGTGGAGGGTGATTCAGAAGTGATAGTGAAGGCTTTGAGGAACAATGACAATGGATTGACTCCTTTTGCACCACTGATAGATGATGCCTCTTTATTTTCGGGTTTGTTTTCAGAATTGTCATACTCTTACATTAAGAGAGATGGCAACAAAGTTACTCATAGTTTAGTTAGGCTAGCTTTGACCACACCAGGTTGTACTGTGTGGATGAAAGATGTCCCATCTCGCACTTTACCCTTTGTTCCGGCTGATTTGGCCGCGCGTTGATTTTATTCAATAAAAGTCTTCTTTCTCAAAAAAAAAAAAAAAAAAAAAAACTGATAAAGTCTCTGATGGTTGAATAAGAGGTCTAGAATTCAATACCCGTCTACATAAAAAACAAATTGGTGTCTTTATTTGATGATAAAAAACTATCATCAGGAGTGGATGTCATAGGTTAAAACTCTCTCAAATATATATATATATATATATATATATATATATATATAAGCAAAAACCTCATTCGAGAGAGCATAAGCTTCTGTCATGTGACGCACTTTATGAAAAGAATTGAAATATTATAAAGTCATATTAGAGATAAGAACAAATTTAAAAATAGAGACTCTTTATTTCCTTTGGTTCAATGTTTCAAGAATACTTTTTGTTACATTTTATTCAATATTTCAAAACTATTATTTATTTCATTTGGTTCAATGTTTCAAGACTTTTCCTCTCTCTCACACACACAAAACTCTTTGCATTTCCATTCACCATTTTCACTTCTACTCCTTTACATACACATGCCCACAACCCTTAATGTTATCTCATCTCAAATACACTCAAACAAAAAATGATATTATTTCCTTCAACCTTTAGTTGTAATGGATACAAAATGAAGTGTCTACAATAGTGATTGTATAAATTTACTCTCATGACCCTATTACATAAAAAAAAAATCACTCTCTTCATCCCAAAATGTTGGTCCTTTAAAGAAAATTCAACTTTTTAAGAGAACATCATTTAAGTGATAAGTCTAAGAGAATGTGCAAATTAAAAAAGTGCAAATTTCCAAAACCACTCTCATTTAAGTGATAAGTTGTTATTGGTTCTAATTTGAATTCACCAATGAAAAACTTTTTTGCCCACCAATAATAACCAGCCATTGAAGAATTGCTGTCAAAGTATTGTGAAAATATTGTAGATATAGCATTTCTCTTAACTTAAACTATAAAAAAAAGAATGACATTGAATTTTTAAATAAAGTAAGAGTAAAATATAAATTTTATTTATTAATTTTGGAAAGAAGATCTCATTCTGGTCCTTACATTTTGGGACTATACTCAATTTGGTCTTTACAGTTTGGTAGTAGTCAATTTGATCATTGCTATTTTTATCATAGAGTCAATTTGGTCTTTACTGTTAAATCATTAACGGAAAATGCCTATGTGGTAAACAGTGTGTATTATTGACACACTTAGGGCCGATGTGGCTTGTATATTAAAAAATTATAATGAACAAAAAAAAAATGCTGCCTTGCCTAAAAATATATAAAAATTAGAAAAACACAAAAACAAAACAAAATTAATTCCTCAATTAAATCAAAAAAAGAAAAAAAAATCCACATGAAAATTTTTTTTCTTTCACTTTCTTGCCAACTTATCACAAAATACATCCAAAACAAAATCATCTCTAATTCATTTTCTCTTCTTTTCTTCCACTTTCCTCGTAACCAAACACCGACACCCACCTGGATATAAAATTCCCCAAGAACAGCCGTCAACCATCACTAATCATCCACACCCACTAAAATCCAGTCACACCGCAGCAACAAAACCCAAATGAACCCGTGCTAGAAATCTCAAATCAATCCAACCCATCCGTAGCAACAAAACCAGATCAACTTAAAGCAAAATTTTGAGACCCAAAGCAACCAACTATGCAACAGTGAAAGAGGTTGTGTTACAAGCTCATCAAATCTCGGGTTGTTTATTGTGCAAAACTGGGATGACATTGCCATGTCTAGCCATGTTTGTGTGTGTGTATATATATATGAGTTTGATGGCCGATAGAAGGCTTAATGGATTGATGCTATTGCTAAATCTTAGATTTGATTGTTGATATTTTTATTGCTTAACTATGTGTTCATAACAGACCCACTTATGCGGTTATGCCCCCCAATCCATTCACTGCTCTACTCCAAGAAACTCTGCCCTTTGCAAATTACCCAAAATAGCATGTCTAACAACTTAGAAATGGTAGATCACCGTGAAAACCTTCATGAACTCATCTAGACCCCAATCAACCCTCAAACACCAATAAATTTTGATATTGCGAACAAATTGCAGTGGGTGATGATGCTATGTTATGAGACCGTGTTAACAGATTTCTTTTGGGATGTAGTGAATATTTTCAGCCTAATTAATTTTGTTTTTGTATTTTTCTAATTCTAATATTTTTTTTAGGTGATGTGGCATTTTTTTATGTTGGTTAAATTTTTTTAATATTATTTTCTAAGCCACGTCAGCTTTAAGTATACCAACAATGCACATAGTTTGCATATAAACATTTTCCATTAATAACTTAAAAGTAGGAACCAAATTGACTCCAAGTTGAAAATAACAGGAACTAAATTGACTGCTACTAAAATGTAAGGACTAAATTGACTGCAATTCCAAAATGTAGGGACCAAAATAATATTTCCGCCTAGTTTATAAGGGAGAGAAAAAAAAACTAATGTTTGAAAAAAAATGAACGTTTATGCCTCATTTAGGATAAGGGAATGGGATGGAAAGGAAATGAATGAAAAAAATAATTTTAGAATATTCTTCCATTCCCTTTTTTGGGAGTTTCAGTGGGAGGGAATGGAATGGATAAGAGGGAACACTCATTCCTCTCTATTCCCTTAAAATCTCAAATTTCCATTCCTCAAAAATTGGGAGGAATAGGAGGGAATGAAATTAGATTTAATGTTTTTTTTATTAAACTCCTAAAATACCCCTATATATTCAATCCTTTATTTTAAAATAGGGTTCTAATAGTAATATTGTTATAAAATAATTTCATTACATTCCCTCCATGTTACTCCCAAATAAGATTACTTACATTCCATTTATTTTCATTCCCTTATGATCATTCCATTCCATCCTAAGCCCACTTTCTCCCTAATCTAGGAAGAAAACAAAACCTTCACAAAATCATCCCCTCCAACCAAACACGCACCTCAACTATTTTCTCACCTTACAAATTAGTAATCAGCAATCACCCCACTTTTCTCTCCAACTTGTGACCCCACCAAACATAGCCTAAATGTGGGTGTAAATTGAATGAATATGCGTGTGTGTAATTCATGTTGCTTTTTAGTTGATCATAAACTTTGAGTAGTACATATATTTTTGAAGAGTAAATTGCAAATTACACCCTTAAAGTTTGAGGGTAATTGGATTTTACACTTGAAGTTTCAAAATTTGAATTTTACTCCCTGAAGTTTGGGGTGTTTGGATTTTACACTCTAATGTTTCAGAATTTTGATTTTACCTCTTAAAGTTTGCTAGTGTTTGAATTTTACACTAAAAATTTATGAAACTTTAGGGTGTAAAATCTAAATACCCCAAACTTTAGGGAATAAAATCCAAACACCCCTAAAATATATGAGCTAAAATCCAAATTCTAAAACGTAAGAGTGTAAAATCCAAACACCTCCAAACGTCAGGGAATAAAATCCAAATTTTCAAACTTTAAGATGTAAAATCTAATTACCGTCAAATTATAGAGGTACAATTTGCAATTTACTCATTTTTAAAAATGGAACTTTACATGTGCTAGCTAAACGGTAAACCGTATATAAATGCCAATCCTAATCATTAATCAGTACCCTATATTTGGATTCAGCCAGCAGAGATACCAACAGGATGACATATGGCAGCAGAAGTAAATTATTTGCACAGCAAAAGCCTTTCCTTTTTTTTTTTTTTCCCAAAAAAAAAAAAAATGATTCTCAAAGGGACAACGGATGATTTCTATTCCAGCTAATTAGCATAATTGTATGAAATACTAATAAATAATAGATGACACTGATAATGCAATTATGTAAGATACTATTGCAAAATTATTAATATATATTTAAAAAAATGAAGAACAAATGTAATAATTTTGAAACACAAAATAGAATACTATTATTATCTGTGGGGCCCAAATAATTTATGGGCCGGGCCCGTTTACCCGTGAAGGGGGCCAGAGGCCCAAGCCAAGGAAAGGCTGTGGCCCAAGTTCGGCGGGATAGCCTTGAGATTCAGCTGAGGACAGTTTTGTCCTCGGCAAACCCAAAGCCCCACCAAAGAGAGGGGCAAAAACGGCATAGGACTAAGTTTGAAAGGAAATCTAAAATATCCGGGGAAAGTTGCCCTTACTGCCATTCAATGCTCTGAACCTGACAGAGCCGCATTCTTTGGCTTTTACAACCACCCCTAACGACTTTGAGTATGGACTGATGGGACAAGTATCAATCTTGGAAAGTTTAACCCTACGCGTGGACGAAGGACAGTGGACGCGAGCTAGTATAAAAGGAAAAGTGAGTAATCTATAGAGGAGGCTGGGAAAAGAGGGCCAAAAACCAGAGCCTCCCAGCCCACCTCCAGGAGAAAGACTCCAGGGGTGAGGGAAAACTTAACCTTGTATGAACACCACGAAAAACCCACCGCCTGTCGATCAAGGCCTAGCCTTCCAAACCCACGCTCTACAAATGATATTGTTTGGGCCTTTTTAGGCACGAACCCGATACTGTTACGGTCCGCCACGAATCGTGTCCTTACAATTGGCGCCGTCTGTGGGGAAGGCTTGTGTGTTGGCATAGGCGGTAGGTCGAAATAGTTCCTTTGTCATTTCTAACAATTGGTTATAGAATTTTAGCGTAAAGTTCTGCTAGGGGCTATGCTTCTTGATTAGGGGCTACATTTGTCAGCGTTAATCGCGCGGATAACTCTAGGGGCTTGGCCGAAGAGCTAACTCCCTTAAAGCCAAGTTCCAGCGCTAAAAGAAAACTAGGTTTTGGACAGAATCAAGGCATTGCATAGTCCTCGGACTCAAGCCTATGGGGAAACCAACTACTTGGATGAGGAAAACTAGGTTTTGGACAGAACCAAGGCATTGCATAGTCCTCGGACTCAAGCCTATGGGGAAACCAACTACTTGGATGAGGAAAACTAGGTTTTGGACAGAATCAAGGCATTGCATAGTCCTCGGACTCAAGCCTATGGGGAAACCAACTACTTGAATGAGGAAAACTACATTACATGGACTTTAGGATTTATCCGAGGAAAACTATCCACTAACAATTGGGTTAGTTCCTAAATTGCGAGGATTCTCAAGTCTGCTTTCGGGTCTGCAGCACCAAAGGGATCGATGCAATATAGAGCAATATATCGCCTGAAAAACAATCTGAGTTCTCTACTGCTCAGTCAACTCCTCGGACGGTATTCTCGCATTTATCACAGAATATTCAATTGTCACCTCGGTTAGTTTCCTAAGTTTAACTTACTATGAATTATCGTCGTAATGCCTGGTAGTATTGGTAAATCAGAATTAGTTGGGTTATGTTTCAAGGTTTCCCGCTCTAAGTATCATTGAAGAAACACACACATGGAGCACACCCTTTCACAAAGTAGTGTTGCAAAAAGAATAGTATTCAAAACAAGTAAATAAATTTCCCTTTTTACTAAAACAAAGAAATAGTACAGCGTACAATGAAAAGCTGGAGTCAGCTTATGTCAAAACTCACTACATAATTGAAAAGAAAGATACAAGAGAATGAGATAAAGCCGAGGAGGTAGCACAGAGGAGAAGTTGGCTACTGCTTCAAGACCTTGTTCTTCCTCAATGCTTTTGCATGCCCATAACTCAGGCAGCAAAAGAACCCAACTTGAGCCTCACACCGCTGAAGGAAAGGTGCAGGGAGCCGGGAGTTGAGGAGCCTTCACCAAAAATTTGCCTGCAACAAGGCAGAGGTGATGATGGCGGAGAATCTTTCTTCTGACACACCAAGGTTCTGGCATGAACAGAACCTGCTTCGGATTTTGACTAAAAGAGGGAGAAACACCCTTTCCCCTCTGTCGAAACGGAATGTTCCCTTGAATTTATGCCTCCTTTGCCCGTACCTCACTATTTTGAGTCTCAGGAGGACTCGGCGCCTCTGTGGCGGAGAGAGTTCCTTTTCTCCAACCCTCGCCTCAAACATGATATACTAAGGGAGGAAACTGAAGGATTTGTGTGTAAGTAAAACAACTGTCTCTCCTATTTATTTAAAAAGATAAGGTGGTGGCATTTAATTCACGCAGCGTCCCAAGGAATGCTACAGACAAAATATCTCCGGCTCAATTTCCAACGCCATCTGCAACCATGAGATTAAAGAAGTCTCGCGAAGGCTCACCTCGAACACTGGGACGCCAAAAAGTACCGCGTAACCAAAGATTACGGAAATACCTCTTAAATTTGTGGGCCTAGTAAATTCGCGGCCCAGGCCCGTTCTGCATGGGGGCCCAGGGACTACAGCCCTTGCCGAGGAATAACCGTTGCCGAGGGCAACCTCCTGCTCGGCACCTTGTGAAATACCTGAGGAAAGAGAGAAACTGAACTAAGGTCCTCTGCCCAAACACTGTGAAATGTTAAGGCCAATAAGAGTGTTAGGATGATGGCGGGACGCTCCACTATTCGGTGGCCTAAGGGGGCTGTTCATTTTTGCGGGTGATATGTCTTCGAATGATTACTTCCTACACCGCATAGAGCATCCAGTTCTAATCTCGGCATTATTTCGGGCAAGTATCGTTATTCACAGGTACGCATTGCTATATCAAACAATTCTATCAAAGCTATGGTGACATCTTTTTGTTAGCAACTATTTTGGCTTTAGTTGTCATTGATTCAAATGCTATATTATTATGCCGAGCAGCGCTTGCAAATTTGTAAAAACATAGAGACAGAACATGCGAAGTAAAATAACAACAATTTTTAATATGAAAAATTATTACAACGTACAAAGAGGGGCTCAAACAAGCCTATACAAAAGGTAAACTGCCGAAACAACGATAACATCCGCAGTACAGATAAGTAAACAGTCAGGTGTCTTTTAAACTCGTCTTCGAAGTCTCTCCAATCTCTGCCTCAGTATTACTCATATTGAGAGAAGAACCTTCTTTGAAAAAAGATGAAGGAGAAGGAAGAAGAAGATGGAGGAGATGAATGAAGAAGATGGAGGAGATGAATGAAAAGAAGGAGGAGAAGAAGAGAGAAGAGATGAAAAGAAAGAAAAAGGAGTAAAAGAGGGAGAAGGAAAAGCACCAGGATGGATCTGGTGCTGGGAAGACTAAGAAAGAGAGGCGGAGGGAGGCGCCAGTGAACGAAGAGGGGAAGAAGCAGGGGCGCTTGGACCCTGCTTCAGTCCTGACTCCTAACACACTGGTGCCATATTAGGTATGCTCATGAGAGAGCGGATGGTACCGATGATGGGTGTCCTCGACTCAGTCACGCCGAAGGTTTGACGTGACGAGTCCCTGCTTCGGATTTTGGCTGAAAGAAAGGTGAGGTTGATTTTGAGTCTTCGCCATCCCTGTCCTGACCGAGCCATTACGAGCTTTATTGGAACGTGGCGTTTACGGGAGGGGTATGGCTCCTTCATCACTCGTTGTTATGGTAAAGTGTATCACGATTTAGTGTATAAACTGGTGGGTAAAATAGACTCTAGGGAAGGCCAAGTATTTCAAAACTCAGAAGGATGAAAAGGGACTCTTTACAAAAACAATAACCTCCTATCTTCCTTCTTATACAGAGGGTGGAGCGGGAGGCACTTAATAGGTTCAGATCTCCAAAGGAATCTGCAAACACAAACATGCCGGTTCCATTTCTCCACCTCATCAAAACAAACCGTCGAATTAAAGTAGTCTCGTAAATAGAGGTCATTAAAAGCGTGTTTTGGACACCCAAACGATAAGAACGCATCAAGCGTAAAATCAAAAGACTGTCTCGTAGACCGGTGCATTTCCTGGGCAGATGAAGAGCCGCCAGCATTGTTGACAGGCCGAATTGACTGGGCCATAATAAAGACTCGGTGTTACCAAAACCCCCATTTCCAACCAAGAGGTTGGACAGCAGGGTTTTAAGGGGCTATTGTGGGGCTCAAATAATTTATGGGCCGGGCCCGTTTACCCGTGAAGGGGGCCAGAGGCCCAAGCCAAGGAAAGGCTGTGGCCCAAGTTCGGCGGGATAGCCTTGAGATTCAACCGAGGACAGTTCTGTCCTCGGCAAACCCAAAGCCCCACCAAAGAGAGGGGCAAAAACGGCATAGGACTAAGTTTGAAAGGAAATCTAAAATATCCGGGGAAAGTTGCCCTTACTGCCATTCAATGCTCTGAACCTGACAGAGCCGCATTCTTTGGCTTTTACAACCACCCCTAACGACTTTGAGTATGGACTGATGGGACAAGTATCAATCTTGGAAAGTTTAACCCTACGCGTGGATGAAGGACAGTGGACGCGAGCTAGTATAAAAGGAAAAGTGAGTAATCTATAGAGGAGGCTAGGAAAAGAGGGCCAAAAACCAGAGCCTCCCAACCCACCTCCAAGAGAAAGACTCCAGGGGTGAGGGAAAACTTAACCTTGTATGAACACCACGAAAAACCCACCGCCTGTCGATCAAGGCCTAGCCTTCCAAACCCACGCTCTACAAATGATATTGTTTGGGCCTTTTTAGGCGCGAACCCGATACTGTTACGGTCCGCCACGAATCGTGTCCTTACACTATCCAATATCTATAATTAAAAAAAAAAAAAAAAAGTTGTAATCATATCTTCAACTGTTCAATGGATGATTGCACTCTTTCAGTGTTGTCTTATTATTTAATTTGGCTCCTGCTATTCTTGTGGTCACCGGTTGCCTTGTTACTGTTGAAGACAAAAAATTAGTAGGAGGCTAAAATGCAGTCGTTTACACATTCTTTAAAGGACAGCAATGACACGATGTCGTTTAGCATAAACAAAGAACTTATGAGTTTCATAAATACGGCACTGTTTTGCAGTCAATTTAATATTCTCTCCGTTCTAATTTGTTTGCCCTCTATTTTATTTTGGGATGTCACAAAATATTATCTTGTTTCTAAAATTAAAAACTATTAATTTACTAATGTTCCTATTATAAACTTATTTTATTTCCAAAACTATTTTTGATAAATTTATTTAAAGATAGTTTTGGAAACTAATACATTGTTATAGAGCAAACAAGACAATAAAATGATGTTCTCTTAAAAAGTTGAATTTTTGAAACATGACAAATAAATTGAGACGAAGGGAGTAACTGTTTTATGGAAACGACGTTGTAGCACTTAGACTCCTTATCCCTGAGTTTATTAGTTCTTGGCTAACTAATATCAGGTGTATATCTCTTATTGGTAGATGTTAATGACAGTTTTTCCTGCTTAATTTGGGAATTAATTTTGAATCCTTTGATACTTTAGTTAGTTTTTCCTTTCTCCCTCATATAAGGGTTCTATATAAATAAATTAGTGGTTGTATCTATTCTCATTTCTTCTTATCAATAATAATAATAATAGTCTATTCTCAGTTCTCTCTAATCATTTTTGCAATCAATAGAAGTCTTTTTTGAGTTCTATTTAGAGAGACAGTTCTTTAGTTTTTACAGTTACCTTTGGTAAGTTGTGTTATGTATCTGGTTGAGAAACTGGTTCAAAGACAGTAGAATGCACAAAACTGAGGTGAGGTCCACCCTTACTGCTTTGGGTATGGTAGGCCCATTAGCAAGAACCAGGTCTTGTGCTAAAATTTGGATCATGGTCATAAGTTTCCTTGGACTTAATAGAATCTTGGATTTGGGATAAAAAAGTGGGTTAGCACTTAGCACCAATTGAGCTTCAATGATGAGGTCGAGCATTTAGGCACAAAATAAAGACATGGTTTGAAAGGGTCACTAGGACACAGTGTTCCCTTATTGTATTCGGATTGCTTGGGTGTTCGAAGTGGTATCCTCTTGGTTCCTAGTGTGGCTTGCTGAGTTTCTTCTTTCTTGCATCATTCCCATGGGTTTGGGTTGGCCTAACTGGGCTTTGGTGGGTGCTTGGTTCACATCGGACCCTCCGTTCTTCTGCTTGGGTTGCGGTGGAAAGCTCAAATTTCAAAGTGCATATCCGACCCGAATTTGGAAGCTGAGGCTAAGTCCAAACATTTGGTCATGAATATTAATTCTTACACATCTGCTAGGTCCATCTGACGTTGGGTTCTCAAATGTCCCATATGGCCATGTTACTTCTTGCGCACCTTGAAGAATCTCTAGTAGCAACATGAAAGTCACATGTTGCTTCCATCGTCCGACGCTTCTGATTCAAGATTGTTTGAACTTGGTTCCATGGTGGTTAGCAATGGTGGAATATGGAAGGTGAAGGTGGAGCAAAGCTGTGAAAGTGGGATATGATTTTAAGGTGGGTTTAAAAAATAGAGAAATGGCAGACTGGAAAATGATAGAGAAAGATTCTAAAGATAAACTTTGATGATGATATGGCTTAATTTAATTAGTTAGTTATGTTGTGCTGCATGTTCTAGGCACCAATCTTGGTTTATGATTGACCAATAATTCTCTATGATAATCTAATAAGGCATCAATCTTGGTTTTTGTGAGGACTTGTTTCATTATTCAGGTTATTATTTGTCATTTTTATTACTATTATTATTTTTTAAAAATAAATAAATAACTCAATCACTATATTTTTTAAGAACATGTTTATTATTTGCAATGTGTGCAAACACACAATGTCCAATATAATTGAAAATGTTAGAATTTTAAATGAGTCATACTTTTTATGTTAACCAAAGATTGTTTTCTTTTTTTACTCATTTCTTCTGATACTACTAAACATTAGAAAACATTAAAAACTATCTATACACAAGGTTTTTCATTGAAACAAACAAAGTGTAATAGAATATTAACAAAATTTTGTCTTCTTTCACATTTTAATGAGATAGGTTTGATACTTTCGTTGATATGCTTTAAAATGACCCAAATTTACAACCTTCCCATTTAAGTTCAGCACTTGAAAAGAAACTTTTTGAAAATTTCACTCAAATCTTTTAAGTAAGTTGTTGACATTGAGCAACATACGGTTACCAGAACTCAAATTCCTCATCAACTATCTACCATTGTCAAAAACATGTTTATTTTGCAAAAGTTTACAAATTCAGAAGCAATCCATTTTCCCAACTACAATTGGTGTTTAAATCTCTGCCCCAAAACTAACAAGCAGTGTGTACTACTACCAACAAAACTAAAGAAATACCACAACATCAAGTCTGTAAACAGAACAAAAATTTTAAATTAAAAGTAAAATAGGAAATGACTATTTAATTTATTTTAAGTAAAGTCATACATACATAATATGGTTTTTACATTTTGACAAATTTTGTAAAAATTCTTATGGGATATCATAGACATCTCAGTCCCTTTTACATTCAAACTTAACTTGCCGAATTTCTTTTTTCATATTCTTATTATTATTATTATTTTTTTTTTTTGGAGGGGGTGGGGGGTGAAGCTATGAAGAACTTACAGTGGGAAACAGATAGGACAAGAAAGCAATAACCTGCTTATGAAAAATTTCACAAGAAGCTCTCAGTACATTGTTCAAATTAAGGGCGTAGGGCTCCCCAGACTTTGAAGCTAGAAAAAGAGTAGCAGTAGCAATCAACTGCAGCAGAGCCAGATTAGAATTAATAAACTGATATGCAACCAGATTAATAAATAACATTTCAAAAGCAAGTCGAAAATGACTTCCAGTGGTCTTTGGAAAATTTCACCTCATCCCCTCTAAAAATAAGGAGTTGAGGGTGAGGTGTATTGTCCGTTAAAACTAAATTTCAACCCAAATAAAGAAAAAGTCACCGGATCTAAGAAACCCCCAACACAGCTAAGGACCAAAAAAATAAAAGGACACTCACCAAGAAGTTATAATCTGAGAGAGCTTACTGAAAACCCATCTCTTTATCATATATACTTTTCAAACCCACAAGTGCCTAAAACGATTGAAAGCGAGCTCTGGTGTCAAGCATCAAGGGAACAACTAGACAGAGACTTGCATTGAGGAATAATAATGTGTTGTAGTAGTAGAAAAATAATGGCTCTTTAATTTGTAAAAGTTTTAAAAAGTAAGAAAAATAAAAGTGAATAAAACATCAAATAAAATTAAAGATTATTGAAGAAAAAGATTTTTCTTTTTTCGATGACCTAATTTATCTTGGTGTAGAGTTTAGACCATGGTTTTAAAAACCGAACTAGGGGTAAAATCAGATTTACCTTTAGTTCTTGGTTTAACTCGATTTTTGACCGATTTTTACCGATATTGACCAGTTATGGGGGTATTTGACTGGATTGGTGGCCAATTCCCTGTTCAACTGGTCAAACCGGTCTATTCAGTCCATTTTTAAAACCATGGATTAGACTGTAGATTCCTTTCTTTTATAATAGAAAATGAATATGAGAATATAAGAAAAACCATCTTTTCACCTTGTATTTTAAGTCTTCTCTATCCCTTTTATTGGCTACCACTTCTTTGGTCTAACAGATTATCCTAAGCCCACTAGAGACTACAGAGAACGCTGGAATTACTAGTGGGTCCATTATTGAGAGAACCCAATTTGAGGTTATCTTATCTACTCTTCATTTTTAACCAGTTTTGTTTACCCTATAGTTTCACATTGGTTTCAGCCTAGTGACAATTGGGCCAGCCCAACTCAGACCGATGATCTTTTATTCAGTTCAGGTGTCATTGACTTTGCTGGTTCAAGAGTGGTTCACATGGTTGGTGGCATAATAGGCTTGTGGGGTGCATTTATTGAAGGCCCACGAGTTGGCCAATTCGACCAAGCAGGCAGGTCCATGACTTTACGTGGTCATAGCGCGTCTCTAGTCATGCTCGGTTCATTCTTGTTATGGTTTGGTTGGTATGAGTTCAACCTAGTTCATTTCTCACGATAGCGAGATCCTACAGTGATAGTGGTCTTACTACAATGGAATGTCATTGGGAGGACAGCTGTCAACACAACATTAGTCGGTTGCACAGGTGCCCTTACAACCTTGTTTAGCAAATGCTTATTGATGGGACATTGGAATAATGTGCTAGACATTTGTAATGGTCTGCTAGTGGGATTTGCTGTAATCACCTCAGGGTGTTCAGTGTACTAGAACCTTGGGCAGCAATCATATGTGGCTTTGTGGCTTCTTGGGTTTTGATTGGGTGCAACAAGCTTGCAGAGAAGTTAAAATATGATGACCCACTAGAGGCAGCACAATTACATGGTGGGTGTGTGGTGGAGCGTGGGGGTTTTATTCATAGGATTGTTTGCAACAACATCGTATGTGAATGAGGTGTATCCAAGTCAACCCGGTAGACCATACAGGTTGTTTATGGGAGGTGGAGGGTAGCTATTGGCAGCACCAATTGTACAAATATTGGTGGTGTCAGGGTGGGTCATGGCCACAATGGGACCACTTTTTTTTTTGCTTAATAAAATGAAGTTGTTAAGAGTGTCAAGGGATGACGAGTTGGCAGGCATGGATATGACAAGGCTTGGTGGTTTTGCTTATGCTTACCATGATGAAGATGATCAATCTATTAAGCATGCATATATGACGGGGAAGATTGAGCCTAACATTGAGAACCCACCAGCTAATCTTAGTTTTCCATCAACGGATGTGTGATCAGGCTTTCTTTGTTTGTAACAAAATAATTAGAGGGAAAAAAAAGTAAACTAGAATATATATATATATATATATATATGTGGGTACCATATGTATGAAATTTAAGAAGTGGGAGAGCATGCTATTGGTTATTGTAAGAACAAGTCTACGTAGTATGTTCTTTTGATGTTTTTTATGGTCCTAAACCTTTTGAATCTTGATAATATAATTTGTAACGAGGCTAAACATTCAGCATTGGTGTAATGCATTAATAAAAGTTTTCCATTCACAAAAAAAAAAAAAAAGAAGTGTTAGAGTTTAATTTTAAATTTAAGTTAATAAGTTGAGTTTGTCTCCTTTAGTTTTCTTTTAATTTTTATTTGTTTGATGCAAAAATTCTAATTTAATTCATAAACTTCCAACTGTTATGTTTTTACCTCTTAAAATTTGAATTAATATAAAATCGTTAATGTTCTATTCAAATTAATGGATATTGCATTTTGTGGACAATTTTCAATTTGCACAATTTAGTTTTACAAAATTTTCAATTGTTATAATTTGACGTCCAAAAATTTGGATTGAAAAGAAATTATTAATGTGCATTGATATAAAATTTCAATGATTTCATTTTATTCTAAATCTTATGAGGGTCAAATTTAGTAACTAAAAAGTTTGTGATATAAATTGTTACATGGGGTAACTGTGAAAGCACTCAAAAGAAATTATGTTAGGGAGATAAACATCTTGGGGAGACTCCTTGAGTGGTTAATACAGGGGCAGCACTATTCTATTTGAACCCCCTGACTTCCAAAAAAAAATTATATATATAAAATATTTCTTTATTTTTGTTAGTTTAATACTTTAATTTATTTTTAAAAATATTTTTGCACACCTTGACTTAAATTTTGCACACCCTTATTATAAGTATTTCTAACTCTAAGAGTAAAGAGTAAGTGTTTGTGAATTGTAAGTATTACTCTTTTTTATAAATTTATATCATGTGTGTGAGTATGTCTAATATTGATAGTGTATATTACTCTTTGTTATAATGCTATTTGTGTGAATTATGATGTGTGTGGACATTTGTGTGTACAATATAAATTTATATAATTTAATAATTAGGAAATAGAGATAATTTGTTACATGTGTGTGTATTGTTATCATGTTATAATAACTTTTTTTTATATAAAATTAGTAAAATTTAAGAAAAAAATTATAAAGTTAGTGATTATCCAAGCATTTGGCTAGTTAAGTAGACGCAAAATGTATAAGTTTATATATGAATGAGTGTGGTTGTGTGTCTCAATAATTAATACAAAGCTAATGAGTTTAGTTTAGTCATTTAGTTTAAAATATTTAATAAAAACAATAACAAATAGATAATAACAACTGCATAAAAATAAAAATGTTAGATAGACTTAACAAAATAAAATAGTCATAGCCTCATAGTCATAGCTACCCACATTGGGCATAGATACTCATAATGAACTATCATATAACAATTTAAAATTTGAAAACTTGTAGAAGAAAATTATTAAACTTCATGTATTAATTTTATTTTGTTGTTAATTCAATATATTCAAGTTCTTTTTTATTAAAATTTTTTAATGACCCCCCTAAACAAAATTCCTGGAGTCGCCACTGGGTTAATATAACATATAGAGACACACTTAACCCAAAAGGCCTAAGTTCAACTGGTATGAACTCAATTGTGTTATATTAATTACTCATTCTTCTCACCATTATTCAATATGAGATTTCATTCATACATATAAACCTAACAAATTATTAATGGGTCTTTGTACAAAACCCTCTCTCTCTCTCTCTCTCTCTCTCTCTCTCTCTCTCATATTATAGTTTAGTTGAGAAGGTTTGTGTGGCACAATAGTTATTTTTGCAAATAAATGTAATCAATAATTTAACCTATTACTTTTCTTTAAAAAAAAAAACATTTGAAATGGAATGAGAAAAGAGAAGAGGAGGGGAATTCGTCTTCCTATTTTTCAAATATAAGATTAGTGATGAGGTCTATCAAGTGAAAATTCAATTCACTTCATTTTGCATTGGTTACAAATACCTTGACAAGAGAACAAAAATAGAACCTAATTTTAAAAATAGGGATTGATAGAGGAGAGTGACAAGTCTCTCCCACTTCATTTTGTACCATCATGTCAATTTTTGACCTTATATATATATATATATATATATATATATATATATATTATTTTTTTAATTTTTTATGAATTATTTTGCATACTTTCTATAATACCAAAATAATTCTTATATATTAACAAATGAGATGATACTAGAAAACTTTTATTATTTAGAATAATATGAATGAGTTTTGATTGGGAAATAAAATGAGTGTAAGTAAATGGGGTGATCACACCATAATATGGTGTATGAGCATTTTTGCTAAATAATACATTGAAAAAGACATTTGCCAAAATAGTAATGTTTGAATGTTCTTTGAAAAAATAAAAATTTTGATATCTCGTATCTTTTAGAGACAAGTTCCACATTTGTACTAGACATCATGTCCAAGTGAAGATTGTCTTCTAGAAAGACAAGTTCCATTTTTCAAAGGATATTTTGCCAAATAGCTATCAAACATTGCTATTTTGACAAATATATTTTTTTAAAGTATTATTTAGTAAAAATGGTCCATGGTGCATTCTCATGCAAATTGTCAAAATATAAAATAAGGATTAAAAATGCAAACCACATAAAAGCCCCAAATATGTTGTCAAAGACGAAAACCCAAGCACCTGGGCGAAACACCCTCTCTATGGCACCTCTATTGAAACTCCACTAGTGAATAACTGCAGTTCAAGATAGACAAATAAGCCCTCTAGACTAAAGCTATCCCAGAATTTGAGCCCTACAAGCTCCAGGTATCAACCGACTACACCAAGTCTGTTCTTCACGTAGTCTCTAGAGTCCATGCATTGAGCAGCCAACAATAAGCCACCATGTCCCCTTGGAAATGTGGTTTGCTCCAAAATATTTCCAACTCCAAGCCAACTCTTAACACTCAAGTATGGTGATGAAGATGATGGAAACAATCTCCTCTCAAAGATATGTCTATAATGAGAGATAAAGAGAAGAGAGAATGGGAGGGATTCAATCAATAAGCAATGCAAATGCTATCTTTGTTTTTCTCATGTACACATGCCAATGAAATGAGTTGTCTCTTTTGGACTTATAAGTTGGTCAAGTGATAAGAATGACTTGCTGGACTTCGTCCTTGAGCAAGTTGCAATCGTGAATTGCTCGCGAGCAGGTCGTGACTAGCTCAGTAAAAAGGTCTCTCCTTTATCTACCACATCCAGTTCACGGGCAAGGCAAGTATCTCATTGGTGCGACTAGTTCACGACTTCTTCTTCATTGCAACTTTGACTAGGGCTCAAGTACATGTACCTAATTAGATTATAATCCCATAATACATGAAAAGTAAACATAATTATAAGTAAATTTGGTAAAAAATTAATTAAGCTAAGAAAAAAAAAGGGCTTAACAATTTTCCACTTTGGCTATTCCGTGATGAAACATCCCTAATACAGTCTCTAGACTTAAATGTGATGGAAACAACTCATTCACACCTAATCTAAACCTGTGTTACAAACTTGAAATTAAACCTGATTCTTGAAACATTCTCACAAGATGAATAAGATGAATTAGACGTTAGACCTAACAGTTGAGGACAGTGAAAAGTATCGAATACAATGCTATCAAATAAATATGATATGATCTATATGAATGCAACTTGATCAAACAAATGAAAACCATTAACTACAATGATCATCCAAACATATAAGCAATTAAGCACAAATATAATAAGTTAATAGCATGTCCAATATTATAATAAAAAATAAAAAACTTAAAGCATAATGTAATGATTTGTATAAGCACATAGTATCTAAGTACTAAAAGATAAACCATAACATCAAACAAAAAAAACAAAAAAAAAACATCTTAAAAGAAAACAACAAAGTGTCAATATCTATGTGAGTCTCCCCCTATCAATATATCTCCTCCTATGCATGTGCACTGAAGTCCAAAAATTTCTCCCATTTTTTGTCATGAATGACAAAGGGATCAAGAAGAATAACAACAAATACCATTTGGGGAATGAATGTATGATATGTATAAACAAACTTACAAGAAATGCAAAGTATGTGTGCATACAGACAATGCTTAAATAAGCACAAGTAAGCATATAAGACAATGACATGGAAAAAATGAGAAAATTGGCACAAACCAATTTCTATGATAAAAAGGATGTCATGATGCATAAGTAATGTCATAGACTCATACATAACACAATGTCAAAATTTGAGACTCATCGGAGTTCAAATGACGATGAAAATTTCTTTGGACATTTCACCGAACACATGGCATGCAGTCCTATTTCCAACACTCAAAGAGTGAGGGATCACCTCAAAAAGTTGCTAGAAATACATGAGAATTATGCCTTAGGGGCCAAAAACCACTCAATTACATCAAATCTCAACCAAAGCAAAAGGTTTGATAGAAAAAAGTTTTAGGCTCAAAAACTCCAATATTCCCAGTTTTGAACTTCAATTCTATAAAATGAAACTCGTGAATTAAATATGAGAAAGAGAAATTAAAAATACCTTAAAAATAGATGCTAGAAATGTGATATGAGTGATTCGAGGCCAAAAATCTCAAGTTTGGGGGATTAGGGACAAGAGAGAGTCGAGAGCGGGAAATTAGAATGAAATAGAAACCGTTTTTCAGTTTTGAAAAACTTCCTTAAAACCTTTATGCTTGTAAGCATAGTTTTTAAAATCGTACTAGACCGTTCAATCTGATTGGGTTAATTGGAAACTGGCCAAGCCCAAATCAAATTTTTAATTAAGAAAATTGGCCAACTTTAAATTAAAGTCTTGAAGCGTTTGAATTTTTGGTCTAACCAGTGAACTGTTGAACTGGTCATGATTTAGCTAGTTCAAGGGATGCCATTTTTTAACGAAAAATTCCAAAGAAGAGAGGTGAGGGTTTTAACTTTTAAGTTTTAACCTATGACCCCCAACTCTTGCAAACCTTTTTTTTTATATAGAAACAAACTAACTATTAAACACACACATACTTAATTACACTCTTTGACCAAGCTAAAACACATTACTTAACCCAAAGTATCAACTCTTGCAAACTAAATGACAAGCACGCTAACCATTAGGTAGCTGTTATTGTTATGTCTTCTCTTGATTTTATATTATATATTTATTTTTCTTTTAGATATTAATAGTTTTTATTTTTTTTACTTCTTCTCTCTCTATTTTCTTGGATTAAAAGATAGAAAATCTTGCAATCTATTATTATTTGTTAAATTTATTAGTCATTCAAGAATTATGTTTTTATGTGTGAATGTGAAATTTATCAATTCATGTTGAAAATGGTTTTATTTTAAATCAAAAAGCTTTTAATTTGAAAGATTAGTAAAGACATATATACTTATTTATGCTTTATTATTGTCTATTAATTTTATAAAAAAAATGAAAAAAAAATTATTTTGAAAGTAGTTTAAATTACTTTAGATATTTTTACTAACTTTTGCTATTTTTTACAAATTTATTACCTTCATTTGTATTTTAAATAATTATAAAATCATCACAATTCAACCCTATTTTGAAAATCTTGAACCCTCCCATTTCGATTCTTTGAACTGTTTGTTTTTTAAAGCATTGCTTGTAGGTTCATTTCCTTGTACTCTTGTTATCATTTATTCAAGTATTCAAGTAGATTGATGCAATATTTAGTTGTTTATTGAAGTTTTATATAATTTACTATTTACTTCAAATCAATTTATTGGTAGAATAATCATTTAGGTTTGAATCCTTTACATTTCCTACAATTTACTTTAATTTGAGATGATTTTCTTAGGATTAATTTACTGTGCATTAGTTTACTTTGAGATAACTTAGGCAAATTAGGTTCATAACTTAGTCATTTAGGAACTTTGACAATTATGATTTTCTCATTCTCATAATCTCATGCGAACTCATGCATTTCAAAACAAGTCCTATTAAGTAAAACATTTCCAAACCCTATGTCTTAGTTTTCGAAGTTAGATATTCACTTCAAGTAACTTGAAAGCATAATCAAGGGACCAAGGTTAATTAAAAATTGATTTTTACTCAAACACACTCACATTGTAAGTAATTTATGGTTACCAACAGATTTCCTCCATAATTTGGTCTACCTTTACAATTGAAATTTATTATTATTTTTTTCTAATCAAAACTCAGCTCAGCTCAATATTCCACAAATCTAAATTATATAAACACAAATCAATTTTCAATTTACAATACCTTGGATTTGTCAAAGAATTAGAAAAAACACTCAATATGGACAAGGTCCCTAGTTGGCTTTCAATTTCATGATACAATCCTAGGAGGGAGGCCAAGTTAGATGAGATCTCTATGTCACAAGATAGATCTCAATGCCTTCCTTTGATTGGGGTCCCAATTATTCATCGTAAGAAAAAAACCATTCAAGATAAATTTTATTTGTGTGACCAATGTGGCTCTTTATCTGAAATGAATTTGATTAAAAATGTTTGTTTTTAGACCCCTTAAAACACAGATGGATTAACCTAGTAAGTTAGCCAAGTTATTACTTAGTTCAAATTCCAAATCTAGGTTATCACAATCAAAAAATCATATCATGTATAGCAGCAGAAATATAAATAACACAATAATATGATGACCTAGGAAACCACACCAGTAAAAACCTGGGAAAGATTTAACCTAGTTATCTTCAAGGTAAACTTGAATCCACTATAGAAAGAATCGAAGTTTGTACAATAGAACTTCGACCACTAACATTCTATTGCTACCCACTAGTAGAAAACTTACTGACCCGACCACGTGCAAGCTTCGAGACCACGGACTCTTTCTTTCTTGGATTCTCCAACAAGTACAAGCACATCTGCTTGTGTTTCTTTAAGCTCTTTAGTGCAGCAACTAAATGATCATCAAGCTCTCAATAGAATCTCCTTCTTGATAATCCTAAGCATATGTGAAGGCAACCATCTCTAGATCTTACAAGAGATCCACACACACAGCAAAAATAGAGCAACCTTAGAGAGGTTTTGGGTACAAAACCCTAGATACAAAAAAGGCACAAGAGGCACTCAAATCTCTCTAAACAACACCCCTAAAAACGTGCTTAGGGTTTCCTTTATATACTGGGAGAAGTAGATCTGAAACCCTAATCCTTAATAGGCTTGGGCTGAGTTGAAAATTCTGCAGATAGAAACATTCTGCTCGACTTTCGATCGATCGAGTCTAATTCTTGATCGATCGAGCTAGACAAAATTGCACAATAAATTCTACAGTAACTCAATTCCAACTTTACATAAAACGCATACACTTTAAGCAAGTCTAATCAAGACTAAAACCTGTTTTGATCATGGTTTGCCTACATTACAAAATAGAGTTTTAATACATTAGTTCCTAATTACTTAGAACCTAACAAAAAAAAATTTTGGAATTTGAATTTTTAAGAAATCACATTTGGATTAAATTTGTAACTTTTTTATTCAACTTTTTGCAAATATGGCTATTTTGTAGATGTCACTTGTTCATTGAGTTGTAACACCTGCAAGGTTGTTGATATGCTACAATTGTTGTGAGAGATACTTTCTTGTTTTGGACAATTTTTTTTTTTCTCTTAAATTGGTTTTGAAGAATCAATGGCAAAACATGACCATCTGCAATCTCCGCATGGGTTCCAATTGCAAGAACACTTTAAGGAGATTCGAATTGAGTAATTCATATAACATATAGGGACCAAGAGAGTAAATTTCATGTCATTTTGGTTTGGCCAAAGAAATGAAATATTTTGATACCGGTGTACCATTTTGAGGTTAAATATATGAGTAGTGATATAAGTTTGATGACATTGAGCTAACAAACTAGTGTGTTACCAATCACAAAATGACAATTCAAATATTTATTTTATGAGGTGGTTAAAGCATACCATTGCCATATCAGTTTGTAAACATTATGCAGTAAAATTTGTAGTACCTTTATCGTTTTTCGATACAAAGATTTATTTATTTTTATATTTATCAAAATATAATTTAAATTGCACTTATTTTATAAGCCTAAGTATTATCCTAAGTACATTAACCCAATGTAATCATTTTATTATATCGGCTGAAACATCAATAATGCCCAAAATACCCAAAAAATCTACAATATAGCCAGTACAACATGACACAATTCTACATTTTGTCTAGTACATTTTAAAAAAATACTGGTATCAATTTAATGACCAATATGGTATATGTCGCTAGTATGGCTGGTATTGACTTTCTTGATAGGAACACCATTGAATCCAAAAGTTTAAGTTTATGAGTTTGGCCCAGTTATGTTCTACTAACTACTCATTTCTTTTTTCTTTTTCTTTTGTTGGAGAAGAAACAACTCATTATCTAATGTGAAACTTCACTATTTAACCAACTACACCACTTACATGTGAATATTATAACACATCTTTAGCTGTAACACATCATATTAACATTAAATAATGTCTATCATAAGCGAATACTATACAAATTCATAAATAAGGTCTATCATGACTATTGGCCAACCATACCACTTACATATTAATATGACTCCAACTATAACAGTGTCACAATTGGTGAAAATTAGTCCAACGTAGGTTAATAGTTTACAAATTCATGGGTACAAATACAAAAGGAGTACTAAGTAGTCTAGAATTACAACAAAGTTATATAGTGTAACAATAACATAGGTTTCGAAAATAAATAATATATTGTAACAATCACATAGGTTTCAAAAATAAATAAATCACATAAAGACAACACTCAAAAATAAAACAATCAATAAAAGGGAAGATCCATCTTCTTTTGAGTTGCTCCCTCGTCATCATTCTCCATCACATTGTGTCCCCAACTTCACTAGTAGTTTCTCTCTCCAAGTCATCATTAGCGTCATGTTCACTCTCCTCACCGTCACTAGCATCAGTCTACAATAAAAGTATTTCGAAATAAAAAAAATAAAAAAGAGATATAAAGTAATCCAAAAACAACATGATATGAAATAGCACGATGTTAACATATTATGAACAATGTTCCAATCTCATCCACCAAATATGCAGATCAACTAAAACCAAAAGTGACAAGATCCAACAATCACAAAAACCAATGTCAGCTCTATTCAAATTAGATTTCTCACATTCCGCACCATTGTAAGATACTACATTTCAAATAACAACAATAATTACAACACCAATATGGGAGTTTATCTTTTTCTTTTTTTCCTTTTTTAATTACATAATTTGGAAGCAGTTGTGGCTCCATATTTATTTTCTAGGAGTTAATAAGAAACATAAATGATACAAAATCTAAAACAAAAGAGAACTTGAATATATCACATTGCCAAAAAAAAACAAAAAGGGTTTTACAATTGCCTTTTATGAGGTTTCATATTTTGAAACCATTGTATAATATTTTTATTATTAATCCTACGAGTTACATCTCTTCTAAAGTACATAGCCAAACAATCATTCATCCATTAATCTCTCATTTGATTGATTTATTTCAAATTTGCTAAGATCTAAATGGGCTTTTTTTTTAAGGTTTTTTAATTAACAAAATTTCTACTTTCATTGTTGAGCTTATTAATTTTTATTTTATTTTTCCAAATTTTAGCTCAAATTGGTTTGTTATTGAGTTTTATTATTTTATTTTTTAAGGGCCAAGATATTGATAACATGATCATATTCAAATTTATTTTAGTTGGACTTAAAAAATATTTAAGGTCATGGTGTTCAAAATTTTATTTTAGAGGGTCAAAAAAAATTAAAAACAAAACTATATAATATATAAATATAAAAAAATATATATATATATATATATATATATTTGCCAATTCAGGGGGTTGAAATTATATATAATATTGTTACTAAGATGCTTATAAATTAAAAGGCTCTCTAAAGGCCCAAATTTTTTTTTTTTGGTGTGTGTGTTAAGTAATTTGAAGAAGGCAATATGCATGAATGAAGGCCCACATTTGTGTTTTAATGTGGGTGCAATTGAATGACATCTGCTTGAATAGAAAATTTTGATGCTTTTTATTTAGGGAAATGCTAACGAATGTTCTTAGGATATTGGTTAATAATCCATTTAAAAAAAGTTTTTAGAGAAAAAAATTAATATTTTAACAGTTTTTTTTTTTCATTTTCCTTAAAAATGATGTCAAAATTTTCCTAAAATGAATTATTAATCAATGCCCTTAAAGCACTTATTAGCATGACCTTTTTAATTAAAGGCAACCTAAATACTAATAGTTAATAACTTTAGGGGATGTTTGGTACATGCACTTAAAAATTGAAAATTTTTATTTGAAAACATGTGTAAAAATACGTGAGTGAAAAAAGTGTATGAAAATACGTGTAATATTGTTTAAAAATTGAAAATTGTTGTTTGAAAACATGTACCAAACACCCCTTATATATTTTGAATTCAGCTAGTTGAGATATCATCATGATGACACATGGCAGTGGGAAAAAAAAAAACTAATTTTTTATTTTTATTTTTTAATAACCTCAATGACTTGGTAACTCACCTTTTCAGCGAACTTTTGGTCGCAAGTCTCCAATTTAGCCTCCCAATATTCTTTTATTGTAGCGTTAAGATCTCCATCTCCATCCCCCTCCTTTTTGACTCTTCGATTTCCTTCCATCCAAACCCATGTTAGCTTTGGCGTGCTTAAGACTCCACTACAGAAAATCTTCAATTTAGGACAATTCTCCACCCTTACTTCATGCAATGATGGGAATTTGATGGTGCGATTCCCCAAATGGAAGGCTGTGAGACTCGGCAAGTTTTTAAATTGCAAAGATGTCAAATTATTGAAGGCGATCTCATCTCCTGCTTCTGCTTCACTTCCCTCATTTGCAACTATTTCTGTCATTCTTTCGCAATTCTCAATTTCAATAGTTTGGAGTTGCACGAGAGTTCTGGCTGTTGAGGGAGTTAATAAACTAATCAATACATCAGATCTCCATACATACAATTTCTTTAAGTTGTGGAAAGATGTGGATGAGAATGGCGCAATAATCTTTAATATGCGAATATCTGATACTCCTGCTCTTGCAATTGGAGCCTCTACATTTGGAATTTCACCGTTTCCGTACAACCACAGCTCTTTTAGGTTGCAACAGAATTCTGCTGACGGTCCGCCACATGTCTCATTCATGGCATCGCCCTCATCCAATAACAATATTTCCAAGTTCGGGAATTTATCCTGGGAAAATGCCAAAGTAATGAACAAATTAAGGAAATAATGAGTTTAACATCCTCTAAAACAAGTTTGGGATTATATTATATTGCAACAAATTTGAACAGGGACTAGATGTATCTAAATCATCTAGACATTTAATCCATGGCATGCACTAATTTAAAATGAATAAATTCAAGGGATATGGTTCCTAACAAGCTCACTCAAGCACAAAAAAAGTATCAGCACATTAATTAAAAAATTAAAAAGAATGAAATAGCCCAAGCAACATAGATAAAAGGACTGATTCAAGGAAAATTATTTAATACTTCGGAGCTTCCATTAACATGAATGAACTGAGTCCCACTAGGAGGTAGCAACTCATGGTTTAAAATGTGATGCAAATTGATGTCCAATTAGAAAATTTCAATATTAAAGCTAGAGATAAGCAATAAAATATTAAATTACATACTAAACTAATTGAACCAAGTTTTGTTTAATTTAAATTAGGACAAGACAAATACGATCTAGCATATCAAAAATAATAACCAAGAAAAAAAAGAAAAATATTTGAATAGCTAACCAATGCACATTGGTTCAATCATGATGTTATTCAGAACTAAACATGAAGAAATGGGGAAAACAAACCACTCATATCCTATTTGACTTAAGCAATTAAATCAATTGTATTTTTGAAGTAAAGACCTAAACATGAATTTGCCAATACAATTACATTTTTTGTTAAAATTTGTTATTTCTACAAATTTAAATTCATGAGAGCTCATGATTTAAAATTAACTAATGGCAAAATACTAGGATATTATAAATTTTACAAAATAACTAATGTTTTTTTATTATAAAATAACTAGTGTGTTAGTTTTTTAACACAGCTAAAATATAATCAATTAATTTGTTTATTTTATATATATATATATATATGTATATGTATATATATAATATTTTTTATATTAATCACTTTCATTACCACATTAGTTTATAAACCTTTTGTTGTTAAATTGGTTACTACTTTAACATTTTTCATAACTAAACATATTTCTTTCCATTCAAGCAATGACATATCTTATTTAGTGTGCATTTGGGAAAATCTAAAAAATTTTAGCTCATTTGCAATTTCAACTTATTTTTCCTATTATTCATGGATCTCACTGTACTATTCAGCTAACTTTTACCTTTATCTACAGTATTTTCAACAAATTGTATTCAGTTTCAGCTAAATAAACTATTCCCAAAGGAATACTTAGTGAATATCAATCTTTTATCTTTCTTCCACTAGATAGAGACTAGGGCCAAGGGGGTGTTTTTTTTCTTTTTCTTTTTCTTTTTTGATGTATATATTAGGGACTAATTTGAATTGGACTTAGGGAATAAAACTTGACCCTCTTCCCCCAAAATCCCCCCCCATAGATTAGTGCAAACAACTTCATTACCACATTAGTTTATAAACCTTTTGTTGTTAAATTGGTTACTACTTTAACATTTTTCATAACTAAACATATTTCTTTCCATTCAGCCAATGACATATCTTATTTAGTGTACATTTGGGAAAATCTAAAAATTTTAGCTTATTTGCAATTTCAACTTATTTTTCCTATTATTCATGGATCTCACTGTATTATTTAGCTAACTTTTACCTTTATCTACAGTATTTTCAACAAATAATTTTCAGTTTCAGCTAAATAAGCTATTTCCAAAGGGATACTTAGTGAATATCAATCTTTTATCTTTCTTCCACTAGATAGGGACTAGGGCCAAGGGGGTGGTTTTTTTTCTTTTTCTTTTTTGATGTATATATTAGAGACTAATTTGAATTGGACTTAGGGAATAAAACTTGACCCTCTTCCCCCCAAAATCCCCCCCCCCTTTATAGATTAGTGCAAACAACTCCATAAATTAACCCAAACAATATTACAAATTTGTCCAAAGAACCACATATTAGCCCTTAAAACCATAGTGCACAAATCATCAACCCAAAAAATTTAACAAAAACTTATTACAAAAATTTATAACTAATGACCAATTTAACCACCATTTTCTCTAAAATGTTAACCATTTCCTTTAGTTCATTTTATAAAGAAATGAAATTATGCTTAAATAAACACATTCTGTCATGTCATTGTTGCATGAGTCTATCCATCGCACATGGGCTTAAAGGATACTACATAATTTTTCCATTATGGTGGTGGAATGCAAAATTTTGCTTCAATGGAATCTAGAATAGCAAATTAGAGGCCACCTAGGATAAAATTTTTCTAATTTAAGAGAGGCAAATTTAAAGAAATTAGTGAGATGTTAAACAACATATACTGATATAAAAAAGTAAAAATATTTGAAAGGAATCTGATGACCAATTATTGTTCACTGGCTTTTAGCCTGAATGACTCCTTCCCCATTTCATTTATATTTCAATTCCCATGTTGCAGGTTCAAACCTGCCTCACCCTTTCCCTTCCCAACAAAATAAAAAATTAGAAAGAATGTTCATAAAGAACTAGAAATTTTAAATGGAAGAAGGAATTAGAAAATAATCAAAAAGAGAAAGTTCTTATTAGAGCTAATATCTAACTGTCTTTGAAGAGTCTTTTAACAAACTCATAACTACATATCCAATTAACTATTTTGTGCATTCAATATTTAACTGTTCAACTAAAAACCAATCCTAATTATTATACTTTCGGTTTTTTTTTTTTTTTTTGGGCTGAGAAATTAAACTTTTGGTTAACACTAGTTAATTACATGAAAAAAAAAAAAAAAAAAAAAAAAATGGGCTTTGAACTTTAACGAAGGAGCAGTAATTGATATCTACTTACCAAAATTCTCAATGATAAGGGTAAATTACAACTTACCCACTTGTGGTTTGACCGAAATTTAAATTACCTATATGTGATTTAAAATTTGGCATTTTACCCATCTGAGTTTGACACTGCTAGAGTTTCGTAACCCACCCAAATATAATATAAAACAGACAAAAAAGTTAGGGTTTGAAGATAACTTCCTATCTCCTCTCTATCTTATCCAAGGAACTCATGGTCAAAACTTTTTTAAATGGTTTCTTTTGTTCTCAATCTATGGATTATGAGTTTCCCAAGATGACATTTGGGCCAGTTTCTATAAGCCTCTGTGGAATATACACTGAAAATTAATGTTGGTTATTCACATTTCGCGTGCGTTTGGGATGAGTTTAATTTTTTAACTTATTTTCACTTTCAGCTTATTTTTGCCACTATTCATGGGTCTCATTGCATTATTCAGCTAACTTTTACCTTTATATATAGTACTTTTAATAAAAAGTTTTTAGTTTCAATTAAATATGCTGTTCCCAAATGGACATTGCATTTGATAATATTATAAATGCAACAGATTTTTGCATAAGTTTTTCTATACTTGATGCTTAATGTCTTTACTTACGTAGGGACTTTTTAATTGATCATTCTAATTTGGTTTTATGTTAATTTGTGCCTAATATTTGTGACCGACGTTGGCTTAGAGATGAACAAGAATGTCAATCTTGAATAAGTGGGTTCATATAAGTTTAGATTTTAGTGACTGATCTATCCAAGAATGAGAGGGTATAGGCTAGAGTCATAAGCTGCAATATGACTCGTTCATGCTGAGCCACATAAGTTTTCTAAATTGAGTTTTTGACCTTCAGTAAGTGCATGTACTCAAGCAATTGAAACTCTTACATCTACTTTCCATCTTTTTAACTGTACAAATTAAGTTTCACATCAAATACCCCTGCTTTTTGATCAGTTTTATGTTATGTTTTAATGTTAAAATTGTTCTCTAAGTGAAGAGTAATAGGTGGGTTACAGAACTCTAATAGAGCTAACCTTAGGTGGATAAAGTATCAAATTTTAAACTACAAGTAAGCAACTTAAATTTCGGCCAAACTATGGGTAGATAAGTTGTAATTTGCCCTAATAACAAAAAAAGAGCGAGATGATTTGAAACCTTAGTGTCTCTATTAGAGACATTAACAGGTGACAATTGAATTGCAACAAATTTGCAAGACCCTTTCCTACTTATTATCATTCTAATTCTGTTCATATTGACATTTAGACATGAAGAAAAACATGGGAAAGTTAACCATTCTAATTTTTAACTTAATAGAAATAGTAGGCAAATAATTTTGGATGTCAAAGTATAATGAAAAAAAAAAAGAAGTGAACTCGTGTCAAAATATAAATGTTTAAGCTATTATGCATAAGAGTTATAAATAACTGAAAAATTCCACAAAATACGTTGTTGAGATAAAACTCTTTCGTGAGTAAGCGTGAGCTAACCAACTCATATTAATTACGGAATTATTAACTGCCAAGTAATATTAACAGATCCTCTATGTCAAACAAAAATAAAAAATCCAAATTAGTTTTTTTTTTTTTTTGGGTTAATTTGAGAATCCTTATTTTATACATTGAAGGGCATTTCAATTTTCAAGACCTCAATAATTTTCTATTTTGATTGCAATTCACATAAAATGAATTTATTTGAGAGAGAATTCTTAAACAATTAGTATGTGCAACTAGAATGCAACTACTAGGGACTGTCCCTCAGCCTACTACACCGACATATAATCCAATGAGTATATATTTTATCTGTATTAACAAAATGTAAAGACATGCAAGGGAAGTTGTTACCTTTTCACTGAAAAGGAAGCGTTGTTGAATTACACTAACATCATGGTCCAGCCCATTTGTTTCTTCGACGCTTTCCTTATTGGAACCAAATATTTTCAATTTGTCGCATTCATAAATGTCCAACTGTCTCAACAACGGCCACTCTGAAGTATACTTTCCTGGATAAAAACTCTTGAGCTCAGGCAATCTTCCAAGTTCTAGAAAGAATAACCGTGGGAATACAAACAAAGTGGTTGTCTCTATTCCTTCTTCTTTTGCTATGATTTCCTCCACTGTTGCACAATCCGTTATCTCTAGCTTCTCAAGTTGCATAAGGGCCTTCACCACAGATGTTGGAAAAACACTTTTTAGACTGGAACAACCCTCAATTTTTATGGTACGTAATTTCCCAAAGGTGATTATTCCTTGAGGATCTAAAATGAGTTGGTCAGGCCAAATCATCTTCATGCTATCCATCCCCCCTATTCCCAATTCCTCCAAGTTTGGAAAGACAACCTACAATTCACAGGTACACAATGAGTCAATAAACGAAAAATTAATTAAATTATATTCTTAATAACAAAGAGGAGACTAATTTGAGAAAGATGAAGGAAGAAGAGTAATAATCCCTTTCTTCAATACAGAGGTATTATCTGACAATGCAGATTCTCATTTCTTCAACATTTTAATCAATTATCATGTCCGTACAAAAGAATTGGAGATGAAATTTAATTGAATTTTCTAAGTGGACTCTCTCTCTCTCTTTCTAACGAATTTTACTTAAATTCAATCATAGTATATTGTGAAACTTCCAAAAATACAGGAATTAAAAATGTATCCAAATTACTTTGTACACTTCTATAACAGATATTGTGTAGAACAGTCCCATTTAAAAGACAGTAAATGGTAAGGTGCCACTCCACTAGGCAAACTCATTACACCCTAATCTATGATAAGGTATCAGATTACTTTAGTTGCATATCCGTTCCAAATTGATCATATTGCTTAGATTAATTTACTCCAAAATAGGAAAGACAGAATCGAGAACCCCCATAGACTTGATAATATACTGAATCTCGTCATTGTGTTGGATTGTGAGAAAAAAGAGTGAGATGATTTGAAACCTTAGGTGTCTCTATTAGAGACATTAACAGGTGACAATTGAATTGCAACAAATTTGCAAGACCCTTTCCTACTTATTATCATTCTAATTCTGTTCATATTGACATTTAGACATGAAGAAAAACATGGGAAAGTTAACCATTCTAATTTTTAACTTAATAGAAATAGTAGGCAAATAATTTTGGATGTCAAAGTATAATGAAAAAAAAAAAAAGTGAACTCGTGTCAAAATATAAATGTTTAAGCTATTATGCATAAGAGTTATAAATAACTGAAAAATTCCACAAAATACGTTGTTGAGATAAAACTCTTTCGTGAGTAAGCATGAGGTAACCAACTCATATAAATTACGGAATTATTAACTGCCAAGTAAAATTAACAGATCCTCTATGTCAAACAAAAATAAAAAATCCAAATTAGTTTTTTATTTTTTTGGTTAATTTGAGAATCCTTATTTTATTCATTGAAGGGCATTTCAATTTTCAAGACCTCAATAATTTTCTATTTTGATTGCAATTCACATATAATGAATTTATTTGAGAGAGAATTCTTAAACAATTAGTATGTGCAACTAGAATGCAACTACTAGGGACTGTCCCTCAGCCTACTACACCGACATATAATCCAATGAGTATATATTTTATCTGTATTAACAAAATGTAAAGACATGCAAGGGAAGTTGTTACCTTTTCACTGAAAAAGAAGCGTTGTTGAATTACACTAACATCATGGTCCAGCCCATTTGTTTCTTCGACGCTTTCCTTATTGGAACCAAATATTTTCAATTTGTCGCATTCATAAATGTCCAACCGTTTCAACAACGGCCACTCTGAAGTATGCTTTCCTGGATAAAAACTCTTGAGCTCAGGCAAACTTTCAAGAATTAGAGAGAATAACCGTGGGAATACAAACAAAGTGGTTGTCTCTATTCCTTCTTCTTTTGCTATGATTTCCTCCACTGTTGCACAATCCCTTATCTCTAGCTTCTCAAGTTGCATAAGGGCCTTCACCACAGATGTTGGAAAAACACTTTTTAGACTGGAACAACCCTCAATTTTTATGGTACGTAATTTCCCAAAGGTGATTATTCCTTGAGGATCTAAAATGAGTTGGTCAGGCCAAATCATCTTCATGCTATCCATCCCCTCTATTTCCAATTCCTCCAAGTTTGGAAAGACAACCTACAATTCACAGGTACACAATGAGTCAATAAACGAAAAATTAATTAAATTATATTCTTAATAACAAAGAGGAGACTAATTTGAGAAAGATGAAGGAAGAAGAGTAATAATCCCTTTCTTCAATACAGAGGTATTATCTGACAATGCAGATTCTCATTTCTTCAACATTTTAATCAATTATCATGTCCGTACTAAAGAATTGGAGATGAATTCAATTGAATTTCCTAAGTGGATTCTCTCTCTCTCTCTCTAACGAATTTTACTTAAATTCAATCATAGTATATTGCGAAACTTCCAAAAATACAGGAATTAAAAATGTATCCAAATTACTTTGTACACTTCTATAACAGATATTGTGTAGAACAGTCCCATTTAAAAGACAGTAATGTTGTTGGTAGCGAGTGGCTAGCAAGAAGACCTACTCTTTTTTTGGGTTTTTAGTTATAAGTTGTGGGAAACTTATCATCATTCAAGGAGTAAAATTTATAATCAAATCTTAAACATACCTTTCTGTTGAAAAGCACAAGATATTCATCATCAGAAAAGAAGCCCTTCAACTTTAGTAATTTGCTCATAGTGAGAGAACGAAGTTGTGCGAACATAATGTTGTCGTCACGATTGACCTCTATTTCTTCTTTTCTTTCTATCGCAATTATTTCGCTCATTTTCTCACAATCATCTATCTCCATTTCTTGGAGGTGTGAAAAGCATCCAACCATAGATGAGGAAAAGACAAATTCCAAATTACGACATTCACTCACTTTTACCACTCGCAAGTTACAAAAAGACTCCGCTGGAAGTTGAGTGTAGCATATCCGTTCCAAATTGATCACATTGCTTAGATTAATTGACTCCAAGATAGGAAAGACAGAACCGAGAACCCCCGTAGACTTGATAATATACTGAATCTCGTCATTGTCTTCAACTGTGAGATGCTTCAAACTTTGAAAACCTTCCGAATCTAATTCGTAAAGAATATTTTTGACACCCTTCATTTCACCCAAAAAGAGAGCTTCACATTTCCTCAATAATACTTTATACCCATCGTCAGATTGAAGGCTTATATTGAGCTTTAAAATTCTTGAAGCTTCTAACATTTCTTTTCTGTACAGGTAACTGCCTATGGCTATTCTATAGCTTACCAACCTTTCAAAAACCATGGCTTTTGGTAAAACCTGGTAATTCTGAATACGTATGTGTAACATGATCAGGTGATACAAATTGTCCAATTCTGAGACCATAGCATTACTTCTTTCTGTGCTTTGTTCTTCAACCTCCCATTCAACGGTGCTCGGTAGGTATAATTCTTGTAAAATCTTCATATTAGATAACACACTGGGTGGAATGACTTTAAGATCGGAACATTCTTCCAAATCTAGCAATTGAAGGTGAGTTAAATGCCCTATTTCTTTTGGTAATTGATCAAAATTTTTCAATGAAAGGCTAAGAATTTTCAAATTCTTCAGTTCCCCAATTATTGTTACATCTTTCACGTTACCGACTACACACAATGTTTGGAGTTTTTCAAGTACCAAAAGTGATGAAGGAAGTGTCTCCCATGTTTGAGAAAACCATATTTGAGATATGCTTAAAACTCTGAGCTCTTTCAACCCTTCAAAAAATGAGATTGGAATTTGCAAAGCCTCTTCTTGATCGAACATAAAAAATAAATGAAGTTTTGGACATTCAAACCTTTTAGGAAAGTCACAATCATCAATGTGAGGCAATGAAATTGCACATGAATCTTTACGATTTAAACGTTCTTGCAAGTCAGTAGTATTTCTTATCATAAACATCTGCCTTTCTTCAGCTGCAATATTAATTGCAACATCACGAATTACATCATGCATTTTGACTGTACCATTGTAATCACCTTCCAACAACAAGCTAGAATCTTTGAGTTTTTTAACCAATGTGTGCACCCTATGTCTTGCATCCTCTATTTTATCGAGGTTACCAAACAAGCTCAAACCCACACCATGTTTTAACAAGTCTTCTACTTTTATGTTGTAATCCTCTCTATGTAGACTACAAAGCAACCACAATGACTTTGCTTCATTACTTTTCAAAAACTCGTAACTCCACTTTATACTCTTGTACACCTTTTCATCCATTTCATCGATCTTTATTGAGTCAGACATTTTGAACAAGTTGACTGCATCCTCCCAAACATGTTTATCTTTCTCATTTTTCAAGGTATTTGCAACTGTTGTTATGGCAATTGGTAATCCAGAACATTCTTTGACAATTTTAAGCATATTTGGTTGGATTTCAGGCGTTTTAGCTAAATCACCAACTATGTTCTCAAACAAGTTTCTCGCTTCATTCTCAGATAAAACTCCAACTTGGAACTGCTTTTGGGTATCCATATCATTGCACAGAACATTATAAAATCTTGACGTCAACAATAATTTGCACCCCTTCTGATCATCTCCAAAGGAAATCCCAAGATCTTCCAATTTCAAGGGCTTCCAAATGTCATCTATAATTATAAGGGTCTTCTTCTCTTGTTTCAATCGCTTACATAGTTGATCTCCTCTTACAGATTCACTCTCCACCTCAAGCTTTAGATCTAATTGCTCCGCCATTTCCCTTTGAATATTTTTCAAGACTGGATCTTTGGATACAACTAAAAAAGGGTACTTGTCAAACAACTGGTCTTTCTGAGCTTCTTTTACAACTTCTTTGGCTAGCATGGTTTTGCCCACACCTCCCATACCGTAAACCCCAATCCTATTGATCTTAGGATCTTTGAGCGCTTCAAGAACTCCAGTTAATGTTTGCATTCTTGATTCAAAGGCCTCATACCCTGTATTCGATGTAGCAGTCCCTACCACTTGTGTAGGCTCATGATAGCCAACTCTATCGAACTTTCCCTCGTCCTTGATTTCCTTGACTTTCAATCCCATCTCAATTGCTTTCTTGCTCACTTGATAACGGGACTTCAAGTTAGGACACCACCCATTGCAGCACGTCATCTTTGCCTGCCCGCTATTTCTAATGAATTCCTCTGCCTCTGCTATGATCCCATCAGAACGGGTAAGCCATGTCTGAACACCAGCTTCAATTGTCTGTACATTATTTTTAGCCACGTCACAATCACGTCGCACTCTACCTCTGGCCTCCTGTAGGTCCTTAACTTGGGGTTCGAGATTATCAAAATTACTTTTGTAGTGAATCAGATAATCCAATTTACGTCCAAGTGCTGCAAATACGCAATCAAAAATTTTGTCGCCGATTTTCTCTAGAAAATTCATTCTTGCAACTGGCTGCTGTCTAGGAGATATATGGTATATACGAAAGAAAAACCCAATAAGAAAATAGTGACAAAAACAACAGTTCAATCAAATTAAAGGAACCCAAAAAAAAAAAAAAAAAAAAAAAAAAAAAAAAAAAAAAAAAAAAAAAACCTTCTTTGGATATTAATGGATAGACGGACAGTGTGCTACCGTCTTCACGGGGATGGTGGACCGAGATGCTATTAAAAACCTGAAAAAAAGAAAAAGAAAAAAGGACTCAGTTTTGCAAAATGAGCATCTTTTTGTGAATTGATTTATGATTTGTATGAAAATCGTATATAATTGATGAGTAAAACAAATATACGAACATTCTGTCAAATTAAAAAACAAAAGTTATAGATACACACGTGAAAGATATAAGAATAAACAATGGATAATCAAGTAATGTCCAATTTCATCACCATTAATGTAATAATGTTAACAAACATCAAACTAAAATTTTCAAATAAAAATATATTTACAAAATCCATAATTTAGTAAATTACCATATAATTTTCAAGTAACCCAGTACCCACTTAAAATGTTTTAAATATTAACGTTGATATATCATGTTGAGTATGCTAAAATAGATGCGGAAGCGGAAGTATAAAATAGAGAACATGAAGTTATGTGGTTCAACCTAATAGCATACATATATGAAGGCAACTCTCAAGGGTTGCATCTTAATTATATGAGAGAAATTATGTTTTATCACAATAAATTATACCTCATATTATACTTTGCACTATAAACTTTTTGAATGAACGTTTTGCATCCTAAACTATGACCCTTGTTACACTTTGCACATCGACATTAAATTTGCTGTTAACTTAGATGGAAATTTAAAGTTTAGAATGCTAAGTGTAAACAGAAGTATAGTTTAAAATGGTAAAGTGTAATTTCTCTTTTGTTTTTAAGGGATTGAGAAGATGAGTAATTAGGTCTTTTCATGTGGTGTTATATTTTTTTATCTAAGTTAACAACAAACTTGATGTCAGAGTACGGAGTGTAACAATGATCATAGCTTAAGGTGCAAAACATGCATTCGAAAAGTTTAAGGTTGAGGTATAGTTTAGAATGATAAAGTGCAATTTTCTCTATTATAAGAGAGTGTAGTATAAATCATGTATTACAATGAACATAACATGGGTATATATAGGAGGCTAAACACTAGACTTCTAGTACAAGTAGGACACTTGTCTTCCACACAAAGTAGGATGCGCTTGGGCTTATTATATTGGCTAATATATGTCTATTATATCTCTAACATCCCCACTTAAACTCAAGATGGAAGTTTGAGGTTGGATAAGCATGATAAGATTCCCTAAAGAAACCTTAAAGATGAAATGGGTCAATTGAGCGAATTCAGAGTTTTAAGTACAGAAACAAGTCCAAAATCAGAATCTATGTGAAAAAACTGAGCAAGTTAGGCCCATTTTGGGAAAATTTTGACTTTTAGTCACAAGTCAAAGTCAAAGTCAATGGTCAGTCAATAAGTTGAGCCAAAGTGGTGAAGTCACAAGTCAGATTCGGGTTATCTAAGTCGTGTCAGTTTGGGTAAGCTTAGTCAGATGACATGGCATTGACAAGGTGTTGATGTGGAAACACTATTGACATGATGATTACATGGCATTGATTCGACAAATGGCTAATGACATGGCTTAGATGATGTGGCATGATGATGTCATCAAACAACATCAGCAGATGCCGTGTGGCCCGTGAGTCAAGTGGCTGAACGGCAACAGTGCATGGATAAAGGGCAAAATTGCCAGATGGGGCATGGTGGCACGTTTGGCTTATGTTGGAGGCCAGATTCTAGGGTTCTACAAATCGGAGGACGCTAAAGAGGATGGTGTACTGCATGCAGCCGATAGATGAGCTACACGTGGGTCGATGTCGTAGCCTTAGGCCCTGCATGGTGGCGCATGGATTCTGGACATAACATATCTTATAAGAAATATTGTAGACATAACATTTCTAATATTATTTTGTTTTCATAGACGATTTTGGTCACCTTGTATGGCTCTATCCTATGAAACTCAAAACTCCAAAGTAATAGTGTTGTATGCTTTCTTCATTTAAGAAGATGATAGAAAATCATTATCTACCAAGATCAAGTACTTTCAAAGTGATGGGGCATTATAATTAACAAGAAGTTTATTTAAATCTATCTTGGATGATTGTGGCATTATTGCTTGAATCTCATCTTCTCACACTCAACAGCAAAGTAGTATAGCTGTGAAGCATCGACACCTTTTTCATAACTTTTGTATTTGATAAATGGGTTACTCACACTTGTTTTGAACTCTAAATCTCCTTACAAGGTTCTCTCTAATACATGCACAGACTATTACCACCCTCGCACCTTCGGATGTACCTGCTATCCTTATTTGAGGCCATACAAGCACAATAAATGCATTGCATTCTAAATGCATTTAGACTACTTCTAATGCATGTTTCTAGGATTGTATGCATTTATCTAAAATTAATTAATTCGTATACATTTTATATTTTTCAAAACTATTAATATACTTAGACATGTAATTTAATTTTTTTAGCCAAAAAAAAAAGATACTTCATTTAACGTGTTTGCAAAAAGATCAATTGTCATTACTATAATTTAAAGGATAATTACAAATTACTAAATGAAATAAAATATTTTTTTGAGTTATATAAAATTGATTTCATGAAATTTTTTTTTATTATATATATATATATATATATAGAGAGAGAGAGAGAGAGAGAGAGAGAGAGAGAGAGAGAGAGAGAGAGAGAGTTAATGATGCAGGAGACACAAGAAAATTATTATTTAGTATTATTTATGTTTACAAGTCAATTGTATTTTTATATTTTAGGTCCTAGAATTCAGAAGTAAGGTTATTTTTGTAATAAGGCAATTCAAGTTTTCTAGTCAACTAGAACTAGAGTTTAGCAATCCTTTATAAGCAACCTATCGTACTCCTTAAGGAGTTAGTTGATATTTTGATGAATGAAAAAAATGGCTATTTGGTCTCTTTTGGTCTGCTGTTGACTCCAGGTCCACTAGGCGAATCATATCTCATAAGGTCGCTTAGGGTTAACTTGAGACCTTAATACAAATCTGGGTACATTATTTTTGTCCAACTTCCTATATCCACCATCACTCATTTAACTTCAAATCCCCCTATTTAGAGGGTAAGAATTAGGGCATTATCATGGGGCTAAATAGTTCCCTCTTTATCCTACTCCAAAAATCCTAGCACATGCTTCTCTTCCAATCTCAACCTTTTCTCTAGCCTTGATATTTGCCCTTCCTCAGATTGAGGAGCAAATGCCATCACACGAGGTGCGCTTGTACTTGCCTCACCTCTAAAATGGGTGACATGGATGACTTCTATAACTCCCAAAGGTGGTTGAGGTGTTAGGCCAATTCTATAGGGCATTTCTCTGATCTAGGAACCATTTCAGATGCACTAGTTGATTCAAAAAGTCTTAGAGAGTTCGACACTCCTTGGTCGTGTGTCCCTAATCTTGGTGGTATTGGTAGTAGAGGCTCTAGTTCCTTCAGGTGGGGTTACTTCTCATCTTGTTTGGCCACCGCAAATAGGGATCATCCTTAATCATATCTACTATAAAGTAAATTGGTTCCTTAAACACCGTATTCACTATTTTAGTTGTCTTCCTTAGTGGCTGTTAGGACATATGTGATTCACTTGTTAGGAACATATGTCTCTATTTTATGTAATTGGCTTATCCTTTGACAAAACACACTTTATTTGTATTTAGGTAAATCTAAAATATGTTTAATACTTCAAGAAACTGTGTTTCAAGATCAAGTGTTGAAGACATGCAAGTCTATCCCAGATTCAAGCTGAAGAAGTGCTATTCATTAAAACTTGACAGCTAGCTCGACAGCTAGCTATCCATCGAGCTTAAGAAGCTTTCCAGCCCCATGGCTCGATAGTTGCTTGACAGCATCTCGATAGACAGGTATCTGTCGAGCTTTATGAAAAACAAAATTTCAGTTCTGTTTTTACTCTAATTCGGGATTATGTGTTTGGACTTTCTTTTCTTCAAACCTTAGACATATAAAAGGATTATTTTAAAGGCCATCAAAGTGTACACAAGTTGCACAAGTGTTGAGCAAAGTTTTTTCAAGCAATTTGTAACCAAAGACAAAGTTTTGCCCTAGTTCATCATTCTTGTGAAGAAGTTGCTGTGTATGTGCACCGTAAGGTTTTGTGACCAAGCATCTTCTTGATCTTCATTGTTGGGATAAGCGTGCATCGAAAGGGGAAATTGTCACTACAGAACAAGTCCAATTGGGTATTAGGGTAAGGGTTCAACTATAGGTTGATATAAGGTACTGGGATTCCTTTACTTATAACAGCTTGTTTTGATAATAGTGGAATTTCGGGAGTGGTGACTAGAAAATCAACCGATGGGGTTTTTGCCGTTAAGTTTTCCCCATTCGTAAACAAATTACCGTGTTATTTATTTTCTGCTGCATAATTAGTTTATTGGTGATTTTTTTGTGCTACCACGTATTTGCAAGTTAATTTGATTAATTAATAAACTTGACTAACTAATAAATTAATTCATCACAAGGGGTAAATTTGTTTTTGGCTTATCATGTGGCATCAGAGCAGGCACACTCTGATTAGGGTTTAATCTTTGCTGTGTTGATCCATTGACCCTTGTTTGTCATGGATAGAGGACAGTCGTTAATCATACCTCCTTTATTTAATGGCACTAACTATGCATACTGGAAAGTATGCATGAGAGCTTTCTTGCAGTCTTTTGTTGAGAAAGTGTGGCAAACTGTTGAGATAGACTAGACCAAGCCGAAGGAAGCGCCGGTCGACTGGGATGATGCCAAGATCAAGGCAGCAAACTTCAACAACAGAGCGTTGAATGCCTTATTCAGTGCAGTCACTAATGAGGAGTTCAAGAAGATATCGTCCACTGAAACTGCTAAGGAAGCATGGACCATCCTCCAGACAACCTTTGAGGGAACAAAGGCTATTAAGGATTCAAAACTTTAGAGGCTCACTACAAGCTTTGAAGAGATTAAGATGGAGGAGGATGAGTCATTTGATGAGTTTTATGCCAAGATCAAGGACATAGTGAACTCAGCTTTCAATCTTGGGGAAATCATTCCTGAACCCAAGATTATGAGAAAGGTGCTTAGATCTTTACCTGAGAGATTCCATGCCAAGATTATGGCAATCGAGGAATCAAAGGACATTGACAAGATTCCTTTGACAAAGTTGGTTGGAAATCTGCAAACTTACGAGCTAGGTTTGACTAGGATTAACAAGACGGGTAAAGGCAAGAGCATGGCATTGAAGGTCAAGAGCAGTGAGACAGATGAGTCTTCATATGATGAAGATTCTAAGATGAAGTCCAACATCACCAGGTAGTTCAAGAAGTTTATGAAGAATGCCAATGGAAAGGGCTTTGACAAGGACCGTAGGCAATCCAGTTCTTCTTAGTTCAAGATCCCAGACAAAGGGAAGAGGGATGCAAAGGCTGGCGGTCAGTACACTGTTCCCGCAAGACCTAAGTGCTTTGGATGTCAAGGTTTCGATCACATGAAACAAGAGTGTCCTACATATCTCAAGAGCATTGGGAAGAGCAAGGCACTTATTGCTACCTTGAGCGACACTGAGCCTGAGGATGATTCCGACAATGAGGATGACGGAATCTTGAATACCTTCACTGCCACTGTCAATCCTACTGATGGGATTTTTAAAGATGTGGTTAAAGAAGAGGAATTGGTGGAATCCAAGTTTGAGAAGATAGATGATCAAGATGATATTCATACAACTTATGAGAAATTATACAAGCTTTCTGAGAAACATGAGAAACTTTACAGGCTAACCACCAAGAAGCTCAGTGATGTGGAACTTGATCGTGAAGAGTTTTCCACAAAGTTTGATGAGGCTAATCAAACTATTGGAGTATGTTAGGTTCTAAAGTCTTAGGATTTTATGTATTTAGAACTCTAATTTGTATTGTTGGCAAACCATGATCAAAACAATATTTTAGAAGTGTTTTAGTCTAGCTCAAAGTTGTGATTTTATGTAAAGTTGGAATCGAGTTAAAGCAAGAAGCATTGTGCCTTTCGGCCTGGCTCGATTGATCGAAAGACAGGCTCGATCGATCGAAGCTCGGGCAGAATGTTTTTTCTGCAGATTCGTTGAACTCAGCCCTAAGTGTTTTAAAACGTTTTTAGGGTTTCTTATTTGTCCTAAGTATAAAAGGCAAACCCTAGCCACGTTTTTAGTGTTGCTCATAATTGCAGTTTGTGTAAATCTCTTGTGAGATCTAAAGGAGCTTTCCTTTACACAAACTTAGAGTTTTCAAGGAAAAGATTTATCTACACCTTGATGATCAATTCAGTTGCTGCCATTGAAGTTTAAAGAAAATACAAGCGGGTGTGCTTGTTTTTGGTGGTGAATCCAAGAAAGAAGGAGTCCGTGGATTCGGAGTTTGCACGTGGTCGTGTCAGTAAGTTCTACTAGTTGGTAGCAATAAGAAGTCGAGCATGGGAGCTTGTAAGTCTTATTGTATGAACTTCAATTCTTTCAAGATAGTGGATTCAAGTTTACCTTGAGGATAGCTAGGTCAAATCCTCCCCAGGTTTTTACCGGTTTGGTTTCCTAGGTGATCATATCTTGTGTTATTTATTTTCCGCTGCTTTGCATGATTTGATCTTTATAATTGTGATAACCTAGACTTACATAATTGGACTAAGTAACAACTTGGCTAATTACTTAGGTTTAATCAATTGTTTAAGGGGTCTAAAAACTGTCAGAGTATTAAGGTTCGAGAACAATTTCTTGGCTGAGAAGACTAAGAAGCTTGAAGCGAAGCTGTTTCAAGTTAGAGCTTAATTGGAGAGGACTTCAAGTGCAAAGCTTGATGAGATGCTTAGTCTTCAGAAATCCGCTTCTGATCAAACAGGTTTAGGGTATGATTCTCTTCCTCTAATACTGTTTCTACTAGTACTACTGTTTTTATTCCTCCTAGCAATAATATTGAAATTGAGAACAATGATATTAAAATTGATTTAGCTAGTAAGAACTTAGATAAAGGAAAATCTATCTTAGGAGCACCCCCTAAGCAAGATAAGAAGGAAGCTAAGAGCCCTAGGACTAAGAAGGCTAACTCTCAAAAACCTAAACAAAAGAAACAGCATCTCTGTCATCATTGTGGAGTTGCCGGTCATACTTGACCAAATTGCTATAAGTGGCTTGCCACTTAACAGAGTAACGGCATGATAGCATCTGGAAACCAGAATCAGCTTCAATCCTCTCTTGCTCCCCTTGGAGATCTTCTCAAAGCCCTCATGTTTCTTTCAAACTTGAACGGTTTTAATTCTTCCCCTTCTCTAACAGTTCAAGGGTTTAATCAAAGGAAAGGTTCTTCCAGGGTGTGGAAGGAAAAGGGCTCCAAGTGATTCTATCACTTTTCTCTTTCTCTTTCTCTCTTCTTGTTTTTATGTGTGCATTACTTGTGTGTTTTGCTTTCAAGTTTTGAGTCAGTCTAATTTTTATACTTTGCATTGTTTAACATGTTTTTTGTTGGTTTTCAGTTTTGATTATTTTGTTTTATTTAATATAAAAATAAAAAAATAAATTGAAAAATCAAAAAAATACAAAAACAGTGTGTGATATGTGTACATTGGTACTTGTGTACCTTGGATGGCCATTGAAACAAAGTTTTCCAAACTTTGTATCTCTTGTAACTTAGATGACCATCTCTATGCACAACTAAGCAAGTGAGTTTTGTGGCTTTTGTTTGTGATGGGTAGAATTGAGTTATCTCTTGTATTTAATACTCGTATCACTCTTTTTGACAGGAATGACTAGAAAATCCTAAGAGAAAGGCATAAATAACCATCTCACCACTGTTGCCCGCCAATCATAATATGACACCTATATGCTTCGACATAGTAAAAGTGTAGTGTCAATGACATTTGTGTGCTTCGGCATAGCAAAATTAGAATATCAAATGCTTACCATCATTGGATATTTCTTTTCTTTCTCTTATATGCCCATGCATGATTTGCTTAAATAAAATATGCAAAGAAAATGAAAAGCAAAAAGATCAAAATGTTTTAAATATGATTACAAGTGTGTATTCTAGGAGATGTGGGAGTTATAAGATGTACCTCGAAGGTAATAGTCCCCATCAAATAGTTATGATTGTGTGTGAGTTAAAGTGATTTTCTCATATCTCAAATCATCATAGCATGTATACACTTATGCAATCTTGTGATATTTTTCACACACAACACGCAATATTCTTTGCTACTTTTGATACATGTGCAGGTACAATGTGATTTGACCATCACAAAGTTTTACATGTGTTAATGTATGCTCACTAAACTGTCTTTACTTGTTTTTGAAATATAAAATTGGTTAGACTTGTTTGATGTGTGTGTGTATATGTGTTTTTGGGATCTCTGTGCTTAAAATTTTTGATGAGAGATGATTTTGAGAGCTTAAAATGTTGATTGGATCTTTGGTTGAGTTGCATGCTTGATTACATTCATATCTGTGTTTTTCCCTTCTTGAAAAACAGTTTTGAAGCAATCTCGACACCTCCTCGTTACCTCCTTGACACCTGGCTATCTGTCAAGCACTTAAGGTCTTTTCTTATCTCAATCTCAACAGATCTTTGACAGTTGGTGGATTGAATGAGAAAGTTCCTGGACCCTCGATTGCTTCTCGATAGCTAGTGGATTGATTAAGCTTCTCTTCTTGTGTCTTTACTTTGTTTCTCGACACCTTCTCAACAGCTGCATCTGTCGACGTTGATTTTCTCGACACCTTACTCGACAGATGGCTCGACACCTCTATTTGTCAAGAATTACTAACGATCTATATATTCTTTCTTCCCAATCTGGTTCTCATTTCTTCAATCTCTCTAGACCTGTCCGCACCTGTTCATCTCCCAAACACTATCTCTCTCACTCCAAACCTCTTCCTAAGTGTTTTTTTCAAGCTTTTTCAAGTTTTCCTTCACTTGGTAAGCTTCTAATCTCCTTCATTTACACGCATTTCATGTTTTGAAACCTAGGTTTTGGGGTCTTTTGAAAAATTTTGGGGTTTTTCAAAATTGATGAGTTATTGTTGAAATTTTGGGATGGGCTTTTACTTAAATGAGTTTAAAATCTCATGCATTGCATCACATTAGCATAATAACAGTATTATCATGCATTTAGATGTGTGCAAATTGATTGTGTGTTGGTAGGATTGGATTGGGCTGAGCCCATGATGCAATTTCTTTTGCATATCACACGTTCATGCATTCCCCATGCATACGTACTATCTTTTCAATATGTTTGTTATATTTGAACAGCTTTGGGACTTTTCTGATTGTCTTTCTTTCTCTCCCTCTCTTTCTGTTTACGTTAGTCGTGTTTATGGCACCTAAGCGTAAGTCAGCTCCGTCCTAGAACCCTTTGCATTCTAAGACATCGTCTTCTTCTGATCCTACTCCTTTTCATATTTGGTTCCGTGATAAGGATGCCCGAAAGGACTTCTCGGAGAACTTTTCTCAACTAGGTGTTCATTCAGAACGCCGAGTCATTTTAGCGGACTTCGCCAACACTAACCTTCCTACTGTCATTCACAGTTGAGGATGGGAGTCACTGTGTGACGTCCTGGTCACTTGTCCGACCGTGCTGATCCAGGAGTTTTACTCCATCATGCATGGTTTTGATTTTTCAGTACCTCTCTTTTGTACTAGCGTTCAAGGTACACGCATTGTAGTCACACCGCAGCATGTTGCGGATGTGCTTCATGTTCTGAGGGTAGAGCATCCTGATTACTTCGGTTGTGAGCGTTTGTGGACTGTCTCTAAAGACGAGATGATTTTCGCTTTCTGTGAGCGTCCCGCAGATTGGGGTGATCGTCAGTTCACACCATGTAGGCCTTTTGCTAAAGGTCCTAGATTCATGAACATGATGATAACGTTTGTTTTGCACCCACTCTCTCACTATAACTCTATCACAAAGCCTCGTGCTTGATTTTTGCTTTCTTTATTAAAGCACCTTACTATAGATTTTCCTTTACATTTCATTCTTTCTATCTCATATGTATATAGGGATACGGTTACCCGTGATAAGCTCATTTTCCCTTCGGCTATCACAAGGATTCTATGCCATTTTTTTGTTCCTTTTCCCTCTTCCGATCATTTTTTTGTCATGTGTGCCATAGACTACGCTACCATTAAACGTAGCGAGGTGCAGTTTAGGTCTCGACAATTAGATTTAACAACTCCTCCCTCCCATTCTTCTCCGTCTCATTCTGCTCCATCCACATCCGCTCCCTCCTCTTCTTTGGGCGATGTGACTCTAGGAGACATCGTGGCGCAGCTGCAGCGCATGGATGCTCGCCTTGATACACTTTCTACGGAGTTGTATCAAGTGAACGTTCATGTCAGTCGTATTACACAGCAACAGGCGACCATGGGTGGTCATACTTCTGAGGCTTCTCCTGCACCATCTCTTCCACCACCTACTCCAGTGGCTTCTGAGTCTGAGGATGATAATGATGATGATGGTGATGACGATGATGCTTCAGATGATGATGATGGAGATGCTAGCTATACCGATGAGATGTCTACTTGACACTCTTACCCTTTGTCACTCGTGACAAAAAGGGGAAGTAGTTTTGGATATGAGAGTAGTCATTCTTAAGAGGAGAGTTAGTATAGGACATTTAGTTAGGGGGAGTGTTGATATCTGAATGTAATGAGGATTACTTGTATCTTTTTCTTTTCTCTATTTTAAATACATTTTTCTTGTACATGGGTCTTGTGACCAGTTTTTACATATATTGTACTTATCTTCTTTATATATGTTGATGTATGTTTCTTTCACCTACCCTTACATGTGTTGTTTCTTTTCTCTCTTTATGCACATGTTTCTTATTACGTGTATGCAATCTATTATTTATGTTTCACACAAAGATGCTTTGATGAGTTTTGTTTAAAGTGTTTTAGAAATACAGGTTGTCAAAGTCTACTTGTCATAAACTCTTTTCTTGCAAAGTTTTTTAAGAGTTTGTGTTAGGATAGATTTTATTGTATTCAACAAGTGAATATGAGTTGAGTGATTTATGACTTTCTCATATGTTCATTTGTTTGTTGTGATTTTGTAATGGATTGCCAAACGGGGAGATTGTTAGGACATATATGATTCACTTGTTAGGAACATATGTCACTATTTTATGTAATTGGCTTATCCTTTGACAAAACACACTTTACTTGTATTTGGGTAGATCTAGGATGTGTTTAATACTTCAAGAAACTATTTTTCAAGATCAAGTGTTGAAGACATGCAAGTCTGTCCAAGATTCAAGCTGAAAAAATGTTGTTCATTAAAACTCGACAGCTAGCTATCCATTGAGCTTATAAAGCTTTCCAGCCCCGTGGCTCAACAGTTGCTCTACAATATCTCGACAGACAGTTATCTATCTAGCTTTATGAAAAATAGAATTCCAGTTGACTTAAATCCGGGATTATGTGTTTGGTCTTTCTTTTTTTCTAACCCTAGACATATAAAAGGATTATTTTAAGGGTCATCAAAGTGTACACAAGTTACACAAGTGTTGAGCAAAGTTTGTTTAAGCAATTTGTAACCAGAGACAAAGTTTTGCCCTAGTTCATCATTCTTGTGAAGAAGTTGTTGTGTATGTGCACCGTAGGGTTTTCTGACCAAGTATCTTCTTGATCTTCATCGTTGGGATGAACTGAAGAACTTTGTAGCCAACAACTTACTCTAATTGGTGACTGAAGTGGCGTACTAGGATCCGCGCATTGGTTAGTCACATACTCTGGAGCCGTGCATCAAAAGGAAAAATTGTCACTACAAAATAAGTCCAATTGGGTATTGGGGTAAGGGCTTAACTGTCGATTGGTATAAGGTACTGAGATTCCTTTACTTGTAACCGCTTGTTTTCATAATAGTGGAATTTTGGGAGTGATGACCTGAAAATCAGTCCGTGGGATTTTTGCAGTTAGATTTTCCCCATTCGTAAACAAATCACCGTATTATTTATTTTCTGCTGCATAATTAGATTATTGGTAATTTGTTTGTGCTACCACGTATTTGCAAGTTAATTTGATTAATTAATAAACTTGATTAACTAATCAATTAATTCATCACAAGGGGTCAATTCGTTTTTGGCCTATCAGTGGCAAGTTGAAGAAATCTCTCCTAGACCAAGGAGGCATATATCAATCTACTTTGGTGTCCTTCCTATCGTGGATAATTTCTTTTGCTTTTCGCTTATTTTGAACATGATCATCCTCCAACCTCTTGAACTCCTCAACTTCTACATATCCCCTATAAGGTTCTTGGTAAGGGACTTTCTTAACTCAGAGCCCATAGAAAGGCCCACCTTGAACATTCTAGCAGCCACATTTTCATGATTTCCTCTGATCTCATTATATAACTTCTAATAACGGTCTGAGTATTGCCTTAGTGTTTCCCCATCTCCCATCGTCATGGTTAACAATGAGTCAATGAGCTTCGGTACTCTATTGCTTGTCACAAATCTAGCTCCAAACGCTGTCATGAGTTCCTCATACTACCGGATAGATCCTTTATCCAACCCATTGAACCATCTCATTACTATCAATCCGAGGCTAGATGGGAATACTTTACACATAAAAGCCTTATTTCTCGAATAGATGGTCATGCTCTGGTTGAAATGACTGTCATGCTCTATTGGGTCTATCTTCCCATTGTATATAACAAATGCAAGTTGGATAAAGTGGTGAGGTAGGTTCGAACACTCAATCTGCTGAAAGAAAGGTGAGTGAGATGTTTGGTAAAGAGCTTGGCTCATTGCATCAGCCATTAAGTTATGTGGAGGGGTTTGCTCTCTTCTTTCGTCTTATGTGCCTCCACTAATAGAGCTTGAAAAATCCTCTCTATGATTTCCAAAAGGACTCCTTGATCTCCTTCCCATCCAATTTGCCTCTCTCTCAAAACTTAAGCTAGTTGAAGGACGTCTCCTCTAATCCTTCATATTAGCCCCTCTTCGAACTTGGCTTTACAGGGTTTGGACCTACGCCTTAAGTTCCTCCAATTCATCATCCTTGGTGCTAGCTCATGAAGAAACCTGATGTTCTCTCCCTCTCTACTTAGAGGATATTAAGGATCCTTTACTACTTTTATGTGATTAGGTGGGAGATCGCACTTCTCTCCTAGGTTCTATATTCACCCATCACTCCCTAGGCCCTAAGCCTATGCACCCTACTCCCTTACTATGGTCTAAATTCCTAGCTATATCTCAATTTGCCATTGGTTACTTTTCAAATGAGCTCTTTAGTCTAGAATAGCAATTTCTCACTGATAGCACTAATTGTATATGGCAAAAATTGAGTAACTGTTTGGGTTGGGCTTTAACTGTAACAACTAATTTATAGAGATGGGCTGAAAAGCTAATTCTTGGATAATAAAGTAAAAACTCAAATAAAAGACATAACCACCAGGCAAAATTGGAAGATAACACTACTTCTTTCTTATAAACTTTCCCCAAGGATCCAAGAAGGAAATATACAAGTGAAGAATGCAAATACACGTGAAACTATTATAAGGCTCTTACAATCTTCTCTCTAGACTTAATCTTTTTCAGATCCCTTGCACATGAAGGGTTTTTTCCTATTTTTAGGGAAATTGTAACTATCTTAGCCATCCACCTGTAGGGTAGATGCTCCTAGTGGTAGGATACTTGTCCTGTCCCCATTTTCTTTCCTTGAGGCTGGGATAACTGTGTAATAGGCTGACGATACACTATTCAAGCATGTCATTTAGCCATAAATGCAGCATGACTAGTTAGAGAAATGCATTTAATATGGAGGAGACAATTGCTTTCTCAAGAAACTTCCTTCCCTTTCGTCTGGGATTTCAAAGTTCTTTTGATTAGATAGTTCCCCATTGATTACCCACAAAATTAATGTACTTTGACCACGCTTTGACCAAAAAATTAAAGTAATAGTCACCTCCACATTAATTCGATCCATTTGGTATATATATATGACTAACCTGAATAATGCTTTAAGCCCCAAAAATCCATATTCATCATGAAAAGAAGGGGGAAGGTGTCTGATGAGACAAGTATCTTACCAGCTCTGTGGTGAGACAGGGTTTTAAGGGGGAAGGCAGAGGGGAGTATAAAAGAAAGCAGGACGTGTAGGAATGGGGATAGGCAATCTAAAGAGAGAAAGATAGAGAAAAACTGAGAGTGAAATTTATGCTTGCAACAAGGAATTGTTTTAGGAATAAAGAGGGATTTTTCTTGAGTGTTCTTAACTAATATTTTGTGATTTCTTAACCTTGTTCAAGTCTCCAATTGTGGATTCATTCCTACCCATACATTAACCAAACCCTATATATATATATATATATATATATATATGTATGTATGTATGAGTCCAAATTTGGTAAGGATGGAATGTAAAATCATGTTTGATATCATCTAATAAAAGATTGTCACATCAGCTTTTTACTTAAATTCAATACATCTTACTAGACATAATTATATCTCAATAAAATTTTTAATAAAATTTTTATGTTACTTATCAAAAAAAAAAAAAATCTCAATAAACTCATAGTTGAATTGGATTTTCAAATTGGTATTAGAATTGATAGGGTGTGGTTATGCCTATTTTTTAATATGTAATAGGATGATATGGCATGTTGGGATTGAAGAGTGTAAAACTTGAGTTTTACATATATATATATATATATATATATATAGACACACACACACTGAGAAGACGTTGGAAGGGTTAAAGGTTTTATGTCGGTACAGTCTTTTTGAGTGGTCTCGTTGTTGGGGTTTTACAGATTGTTCCTCTCTCTTTGAGTTTATGTTTTCTCTTAAATCAGCTTCCTAATTTCCTTCTTTTTTGTTACTTGTTTTATCCTTTTTTTTGTTGTTCATCATCATCAACAACTTATATTTTTCCTTACTATTTTCATTAATAATATTTCTATGATTATCGACCAATATATAAATATATATATATATATATATATATATGTTAAGGTCCAAAATATCACAAGTACAAATCTAAAACTAAAGGGGCCCTCGAAAACAGGTAAGGCCCAATCCGCCAACTAAGGCCCACTTAAAATGAGTAAAAGGAAGCCCAAACTAATGGATGGGCAAGCTTTGCGGCTTTAAAAAGAAAGAAAAAGAAAAAAGGAAGCTCCGCCTAGCCTTTGTAAGGAGAGTTTCCTAGGGAGCCCAGAAAAAGACTTAAGTAAGATACCTTAGGACTGCCAGAGCCATGGGATCCTCAAGAAATGCAGGAAGGAATCAACTAGGATTTGAACAGCTCATGGGAGCATGCTCATGGACACAAGGAACAAAAATAGGCATGTCCCATCAACCACCTATGGCTCAGAAAAAAAGGCCGATGGCTTAGGAATTAGACTTCATGAAAAGAAGTCTGGTACCTCGGAGAATGCAAGAAGGTGAACCATGAAGGAAGGTGACTAGGGATTTTTTAGCTTGATAGGGAAGAATCTACCCATTTAGAGAAAATGACAAAAGGTGAAGCAGCCAAAATGTGAGTCTAAAAAGGAGCATCTAGAAGCTTTGGGAAGAGAGGATTAAAGTCAGCCCTTAGGATCCCCCAAAAAATGAAGGTCAGCTGTGGGCTTTTTGGGGGGAAACCTCAAAAGAAGAACATAGTGAGAGAATAAGGAAAGGACCAGCCACCAATGTTGCTGACACAACATTGGTTCTGGTACTCAGGGCAGTGAACGGAAGGAATCAATGGTACACCAAAAACCCTAAAAATGTACTATAAAAGGGGATGAAGTCATTAGCAAAAACCATTCAACAAAAAGGAATCAGAGCAAAAGGATCCTTTGAAAAACATATTTAAAATTCAAAAAGTGAGAAAAGAGGGAAAACACTGTGAGAGATCCTGAGACAAACACTAGAGGATACACTTGGATTCAAAGGAATTCAAAACTTACACGTCTTAGATGCCTACAAAGAGTTATCTAAATCTGTGACTTTTGAGCTTATTTGGACCTTATAACATATCCCAATGGAAGAAGGCCCAAGTGTACCGAAATTAAAAAATAACGAAATATCATTTATTTCTCTGAGGATCCCTGACGTCTTATTTACCTTTTTTTTTATTCCTTTACTATTCCCCAGCCATTTACTGTACAATACGTTTATATTTTATATGTATGAATGTGTATGTGTTGTAGGATCCATGTTTTGTGCACAACTTAGTTCATAATTAGCCCAACACAGCTGCAGTGAACCAAACCCAGTCCACCAAACAAGTATAAGGCCCAGGATCTTTGTTTCTACATGAGCTTAGGTACTATAAAAAAAAAATAAAAAATAAAAAAAAAACCCACAATATATATATATATATATATATATATGTATGTATGTATGGGAGTGATTAACTAACGCTTCCAAATGAGGTTCACTACATAAAAATTTTCAAGAAGGTTCCTTAGAGTGCCAAATGTTCATATTCATGTGGATGGAGAGTTCATGGAAAAAATTCAATTAGAGAGAATCCAGAGGTCTTGGAGTTATTGCAATAAGAATGCAAGCTTGAAATTTGTAGATATTATAGCAAAGAGTCTAGCTGTACAAAGATTTTGTAAGTATTTTTGTAAATACTTTTCCTGTAGTGATGTTTTCTAAGGAATTGGGTCCTTTGACGTGTATTTTCCATTGAAGATATTCTTATTTGGTTGTCCAATTCAATACCAGATCTTGTGTCTTGGGTTGTTCTCTTTCAATACGTTGCTTTTAGAAATGGTACTTGATTACTATGGTTGGTTTGTTTATTTGCATTGATAACTTTAGGGAAAAATACCAATACACCTCTTGAACAATGGGTAAGTGGCCAAGACACCCCCCTCAACTTTTATTTTAGCAAATTTTCTCCTTAAACTTCACACAGCTTCCAAATAGAGGTAGCTGTTAGTTTGCCATTTAAACTCACGTTTTTTAACAAGTTTTTTAAGTTGTATTTGAGCAAAGGTATACTTTGTAAGGGTTTAGTTTCCTAAGTTTGATCCCTAGCCCCTATTGGCATGAATAAATCTCAGTTTCTTAGTGTTTCCCCTTACCTTGAGGGAGTTTACTATGCCTACTGGAAGGTTCAGAAGAGTGTTCCTTAATTCTTTAAATGATGAGAACATGGCATTTGTTGCCATGAAATATAGACAATTTCTCAAAGTTTGGAAGGGTAAAAAGTAGAATAAACCCCTAGACCTACTAGATAACTTAAGAGTGAAGCTAGTTGTAGACACCCATTTAACACCAGATAAAAATCTTTGGTACCCGGCGTTAATAAGGAGCTTGAACTTTTTCCCTTTTAAATGGGTTACCCACACTGACTTTAAACTTCAAATCTCCTTACAAGATTCTGTTTAATACATGCCCAAACTACTACCACCCTAGCACCTTCGGATGTACCTGCTAACTGCTATCCTTATTTTGGGCCACATAAGAGCACTGGCATCAGTTGTTCTATAAATATGTTATTTTGAAGTACAAAAAAGTTATTTTATCTATTTTAACACACTATAATTATGTTATTTTGAAACACAAAAAAGTTACTTTATCTATTTTAACACACTACTTTACAATACACCCTACATCACATCTTCTATTTTAACATTCATCATATTAAAATAGTATAACCAACCTATTAAAATAATATAAATAACCCAACAAAAATACTCACTCATTTATTTTCTCTCTCTAAGTTTGAACTCTCAAATCTAAAGCTTTGTTTCTCTGTCTCTCTCTTCCTCTCTGTCTCACTTCCTCTCTCTCACGCTCCTATCCCAGTAAATAAAATAAATAAATAAATAAATAAAAAATCACCATCACTGCAACCACCAAATTTGTAACCCAACACCACCATGATCAACACAGACCAATCAACAAATAAAGCAAAACCCAAAATCAACCCAAACTTCACATTCACCGTGACCACAACCCAAGATAAATGTGAGAGAGAGAGAGAGAGAGAGAGCAATACCCAAGCTTTTGATTGAGAGAGACAGAGAAGAGAAGAAGAGACAAACCGAATGATTAAAGAGTGGGTAAGAGAAGAGGTAGAAGAGAAGAAGATTAGAGAGAATGAATGGGTGAGGGACAAATGAATGAATACTTTATTATTATGAGAGAGAAAGTTGAATAAAAAAAAATTCAAAAATTTGTGTATTTTCTTCTATACCCTTCTATTGATAGAAGAGTACTGTAGCTCATGCCAAATATTTTTGGCTTTTGGTACACTTGATGAAGAATGGTTTTTGGTGTTTGGTGTACTAAATGCTATAAATTTAACATTTAGCATGCTTAACTAAGCCCCAAATTAATTCCGTGCATATTCTTGGGCTCTAGTACCCTTTCCAATGGATACCATTGTTTGGATCCAAAATTTACACTTCACGACATGTGGTTTTCACGAGTCCACCTTTCCATTTGAAGCCACAAAATCTACTTCATCCACCTTAGACACTTATCAACGGTGGGTTGATCTACCTATCTCAGCAACAAGTCAGCACTTCTTCCTTCCTTCTACTAAGCTATCTCTATCTGTACCTTAGCCCAATTCCTCTATCACACCCAACTCTATCACTAATATTCTAGGTTTTTTCTAACTGTTCGTGTCGGGTGGGCCCACGAAGAGGTAAAGCGCTAGCTCAGGAAATTCTTTTCAAAGTGCAGGTATCAGGACTCAAACTGGGGAGCACACCCAGTCAAGCCCAATACAAGCACCTTGAGACCAAGAGCCCAACTAACTCGGCCAACCCCCTGGGTTAACACACATTGTTTATTAATATAAAAGATAAACCTTGTACTTTATTTTATACAATTCAATTCAAAGTCTTTCAGCTTTTAACAATTACAATGCTACAAGCAAAGTACACAAGAATTAAATCAAACAACAACAACAACAACCAAAAAAAAAAAAAAAGAGAGAGAAGGAAATATAGAAGCTACGTACCTTTGTTCAGGATACCAAATTATCAATGAAGCAAGAACTGGCTGCTTTCCGCTGCGTATACCTCCTTTCAGAATGCTGAGCAATTGAGCAAGGACAGTCAATTTGGTAAATGAATAAACGTGAAGGGCAAATAATATCTAGATCTTTTCTCTCTGTTTTCTTGCTTTTTAAAGTAGAGGAAATAAATAGCCATATTGAAAATGCAAAAGCATCAACAAGGCTCGACTTGGTGTAAGGTCTTCACATCACCCTTGGTGAAAGACACTTACTATTATACCAAGGCTCGAATTTTTCCCCTCGTCCACAACTCACTTAAAAAGAAAGAATAGAGCAACTAGACAAAGTACCCGTCTCCTACGCGCCACAACGTTGCCAGTTGTTTTTCTGCTCGCTAATGGGAATCAGACTTTAAGTTGAAATGTGGTAAAGAGTAGGAAGTATCTTTTTTTCTGTATTTAGAAATGGAGTAACGTAAGACCAAATTGAGCAAAATGATAACTCAACAAAAACTAAGATGAAAAGTTGGAAGTACTAAGTATATGACTTTTTTTTTTCTTTTTTTTTAAATGTAAAACCAAATTGAGGAACCCGCAATGAAGACTAAAATGATTTTTTTTTTTATGTGATTTTTTTTTTCTCTGTTATAAATAAGACGAAAAGTTGGACGTATCTGACTTTTCTTTTTCTTTTTTTTTTAATGTAAAATCAAATTGAGGGAACGACAACTTGCAACGAAAATTAAGATAAAACTTTTTATTTTCAATATAATAAGGTGAAAGTAAATATCTATCTTTTAATCAGAAAAAGAAAAGAAAAGAAAAAAACTATGACCCAAGTATCTGACCTGACCTTTTTTTTGTTTTTTTTTTTTTTTAAGTAAAGAAAAAAAAATGAGAGGAAGACACAACACACAAACTGCAGCAAAAGTTTGAATAAAATGATGTTGAATTTGTATTAATTTCTGACCCTCCGCTTAATCTGCAAAACAAAGATTACTCACACAGGTCAAAGGAATTAATGCAGTACTGATCTCCACATGCGAATGAAAATGGACAGTCACATGCTCAAAACGATAAACAGATTATGATCTGAATTGAAGCAGATCTGACTGTGTGTATCCTCGTACAGAAAAACAGGAGAAATAAAATTAACGCCAACAATCACTCAACAAAATTAAAATTCCATTAGGATTTGGTGTAGAACTTATAATTACACCATTCATTCAAAGAGTATCAATATAGGTTTTTTTTTTTGTCAAATAAAACAATAGAAAGTAAACAATCACAATCCTATTAATCCACTATTAAAAAAAACAAAGATAAAAAAATAAAAATAAAAAACACGCAAGGCAGTACAACCTTTACACCTTCTACTAGGACAAGCCGCCAGAGAATGCCTAAGCTTCAGGTTATATTTCCAACACCACAAATACACGTTTGGTAAGAACTCTATTTTCTGTCTCTCCTCCTTCTTTATTATATATAACATTTAGGCAAGATTTTTGCAATCTTGTATATCACTCACAAATAAAAGGCATTACTCTAGCAATAAGCAAAGAATTATTCTCTTACCAACAAATCAAAAAAGGAACAACTGACCAAGCATCTTCGATGTCCACGACAACAGGATAACATTGGGCAGAGGGACGAGTGGGCCAGCGGAGGGCCATGACCCTCCGAACTTTTGAAATTCTTACCCCCTCCTTTATTGCATTATTGGTTAAGAGCATCCGCAGCCCAAATGGTATATTGTATATATTGATATATTTTACCATCATAGCCTTCAAATGTTGCTCCAGTCCGACTTGCAAAATGTGCCAATTGCAAAAAATTTTACAATACTGCTACAACGCCATCCTATTTCTAGGATTGTACTGTAGCAAAATTGTATAATTAAAAATTATTATTATATTATCTCTGATTCTTCTCTCTCTTCCTTTTCTCTCTTTCTCTTTGCTCTCTCTTCTTCTTGCTCTCTCATTATTTCATTACCTTCACTCTACGCTAAACTCTCATCAACCCAATGGAAACGCAACGCAAGCAGTCATCATCCTCTTAGTCTCTCTGATTTGGTGTAGAACAAGGATAAAAATAAAAAATAAAAAAACACACAAGGCAGTACAACCTTAACACCTTCTACTAGGACAAGCCGCCAGAGAATGCCTAAGCTTCAGGTAATATTTCCAACACCACAAATACACGTTTTGTAAGAACTCTATTTTCTGTCTCTCCCTCTTCTTTATTATATTTAACATTTAGGCAAGTTTTTTGCAATCTTGTACATCACTCACAGATTAAAGGCATTACTCTGGCAATAAGCAAAGAATTAATCTCTTACCAACAAATCAAAAAAGGAACAACTAACAAAGCATCTTCGTCTCATAAAAAAAAAAAAAAAAAAAAAAAACAAAGCATCTTCGATGTTCAAGACAACAAGATAACATTGGGCAGAGGGACGAGCGGGCCGGCAGGGGCTATGACCCTCCATACTTTTGAAATTCTTCCCCACCCTTTATTGCATTATTGGTTAAGGTATATAAAGTTAACATTTACTTTTTTTAATTTATCTAAATTTAATTGATTTTTATACATTTTATATTTTTCAAAACTATTAGTACTCTTAGACATGTAACTTAATTTGTTTAACAAAAAAAAAAAACTTCATTTAACATGTTTTCAAAAAGAACAATTGTGATTACTGTAATTTAATGGATAATTACACATTGCTTAATAAAATAAAATATTTATTTTGAATTATATAAAACTGACTTCATGAAATTTTCTTATATATGAAATATATATTATTAAAGGCATGCTTTAAGTATTACGTGTGTCGGTGTGTGTTTAAAATGGACAATGTTTGTCCCTAACAAAATGGACAATGTGTGGCTACAATTTCACACAATATATTTAAATTTAGATGTGAATTTTGATAAATTTATCATGGAATAATATTTTCTTCTTATATCTTCCATATTTGCAAGATTTTTAAAATGTAAAAAATTAATATTTATGTCATCAATCAAATATTTATATTTCAAGTTTTTGTAGTCTAAAATTATGTATTAAAAATAAATTTATGGATCAAATAATAAATGATTTCTGATTGACAAGAAATTTGACATGCTTGTTGAGAATATAAAGAACATGTAATCCAATAATTAAATTTTCAAAATATGTAGAAAAGTTATATTTTTTAGTGGGAGTTGGAGCAAACTCGAAGTACACGTACGCAAGCTTACAACATGCGCATGCATATTTAGGGTTTCTATATGTTTTTCTTTCACTAGAACATCCTTTAAGCTAAAGACTTACAAGATTGGGCCCTAAACTAGCCCTAGGCGTCTAAGTGATATCGTCATTAGGGAACAAGGGCTTGAGTTATAATGGATACAAAATGAAGTGTTTACAATAGTGTTTGTATAAATTTACTCTCGTGCCTCTATTACATAAAACAAATTACTCTCTTCATCCCAAAATGTTGGTCCTATAAAGAAAATTCAACTTTTTAAGATAACATCATTTAAGAAACTGATAAGTTTAAGAGAAGGTGCAAATTAAAAAGGTGCAAATTTCCAAAACCACACTCATTAATTTAAGAGAAGCACTACATCCACAATATTTTCACAACAAATCATAAGTGATAAATTGTTACTGGTTCGAATTTGAATTCACCAATGATATGCTTTTTTGCCCACCAATATTAACCTATAATAACCTACCACTGAAGATTTATTGTGAAAGTATTATGAAAATATTGTAGATATCGCATTTCTCTTAATTTAAACTATGAAAAAAGAATGACATTGAATTTTTAAATAAAGTAAAGGTAAAATATAAATTTTATTTATTAATTTTGGAAAGAAGATTTCATTTTAGAACATCCCAAAATACTATTTTGGTCCTTACATTTTGGGACCATAGTCAATTTGGTTCCTATATTTTGGTAGCAGTTAATTTGATCCTTGTTATTTTCATCATAAAGTCAATGTGGTCTTTACCATTAAATCACTAACGGAAAATGTCTACATGACAAAAAGTGTGTATTATTGACACACTTAGGGCTAGGGATGGCAATTTTGCCCCGCCCCGCTTAACCCGCCCCTCCCCACTTCGCCCCGCACAGATTTTAGTCCCGCACCACGGGGCGAGGCAGGATTGGGGTAAGATTTTAGCCCCGCACCACGGGGATGGGTTTAGACTTTTTAGACCTACCCCACCCCACACCTCCCCGTTCCTCTCCCCACCCCGCGTTGCTAAGGGTTATATTTGTAAATTTTTTATATCCTAAAACTCTACTATTTAAACAAACATATCAATATTAGTTTATTTTATTCTACTCAATGTGGTTTGCTGCCTTTATTTTGTTATGTGTTATACTATGAGATTTTTTTTTTTTTTTTTTTGATTATCTTGTTAAACGCTTGAATATATTATACAATTTTTTCTAAAAATTTTTTAATTGATGGCATAAATTTAGTTATAATTTCAAGCATATTTTTATTAATGAAATAAGTTTCATTAAAAAAATTGTACTAGTTGTAAAGCAAATTAACAAAAAGTAGAGTTTTACGAGGTGGGGCAGGGTTTTGCAGGGCCCCAAGGGGTGGGAATAGGGTGAGAAAGATTTCTCCATCATGCAGGGCAAGGCGGGGATGGGGTAAGACAAAACCATACGGGGCGGGGACGAAGACTCCATTCTTCAGCCCCATCCCGCCCCATTACCATCCCTACTTAGGGCTGATGTGGCTTATAAATAGTATTAAAAAATTATAATAAACAAAAAAAAAAATGCCACCTTGCCTAAAAAATATATATATAAATTAGAAAAACACAAAAACAAAACAAAATTAATTCCTCAATTAAATCAAAAAAAGAAAAAAAAATCCGCATAAATTTTTTTTTTCTTTCACTTTCTTGCCAATTGATCACACAAATACATCCAAAACAAAATCATCTCTAATTCATTTTCTCTTCTTTTCTTCCACTTTCCTAGTAACCAAACACCGAAACCCATCTAAATATCAAATTCCCCAAGAACAGCTGTCAACAACCACTAATCATCGACACCCACTAAAACCTAGTCACACCACAACAACAAAACCCAAATGAACCCATGCTAGAAACCTCAAATCAATCCAACCCATCTATAGCAACAAAACCAGATCAACTTAAAGCAAAATTTTGAGACCCAAAGCAACCAACAATGCAACAATGAGAGAGGTTGTGTTTCAAGCTCATCAAATCTAAGTGTGTTTATTGCGCAAAACTGGGATGACATTGCCATGACTAGCCATGTTTGTGCATATATATATATATATATATATATAAATGGGTTTGGTGGCCGATAGAAGGCTTAATGGATTGATGCTATTGCTAAATCTTAGATTTGATTGATGACATTTTTATTGCTTAATTATGTGTTCGTAACAGACCCACTTATGCCCCCCAATCCATTCACTGCTCTGCTCCAAGAAACTCTGCCCCTTGCAAATTACCCAAATGGCATGTCTAACAACTTAGAAACAGTAGCTTACCATGAAAATCTTCAAGAACTCATCTAGACCCCAATCAACCCTCAGACACTAATAAATTTTGATATAGCGAACGAATTGCAATTGATGATGTTGTTGTGTTATGAGACCGTGTTAACGGATTTCTTCTGGGATGAAGTGAATATTTTCAGCCTAATTAATTTTGTTTTTGTATTTTTCTGATTTTAAAATATTTTTAGGTGACGTGGTATTTTTTATGTTGGTTAATTTTTTTAATATTATTTTCTATGCCACGTTAGCTTTAAGTGTGCTAACAATGCACATAGTTTGCCATATAGACATTTTCTGTTAATAATTTAACGGTAGGGACAAAATTGACTCTAAGTTGAAAATAACAGGGACCAATTTGACTGCTATTAAAATGTAGGGACTAAATTAATTGAAACCTCTAGATGTAGGCACGAAAATAGTATTTTTACCTAGTTTATAAGGAAAAGAAACAAATGTTGAAAAAAAAATATTTATGCTTGAAAAAGACAAAAAAGGGGGGGGGGGGAGAAAAAGGCTAAACTGATGTGAAGGTGGAGAGGGGCAAATGGATAGTTTCTCATCTTAAGTCCACTTTCTCCCCAATTTGGTAAGAAAACAAAACCTTCACAAAATCATCCTCTCCAACCAAACACACACCTCAACTATTTTCTCACCTTACAAATAAGTAATCAGCAATCACCCCACTTTTCTCTCCAACATGTGACCCCAACCAAACATAGCCTAAATGCGGGTGTAAATTGAATGAATATGTGTGTGTGTGTGTAATTCATGTTGCTTTTTAGTTGATCATAAACTTTGAGTAGTACATATATTTTTAAAAATGGAACTTTACATGTGCCAGCTAAACGGTAAACCATATATAAATGCCACTAGGGGTGGCAATTTTTATCCATATCCATAAACCCACCCATTACCCACCTAATTTGGATAAGTCTTAACCCAACCCATTTGAATATTTGGGTTAAATGGGTAAAGACCCATTAGGTTATTTAGTTATATGAGTCTTAATGGATAAACCCACTAATACCCACTAAAACCCATCTAAAATTTAAATAAACAACATAAAATCTAAATTTCTAGAAAATGACCAAAATACCCCCAAAACCTAAAAATTACCAAAATACACCCTAAACCTAAAAAATTACCAAAATACTCCCTAAACCTAAAAAATGACCAAAATACCTACAAAACCTGAAAAATAATTGAAATACCCCCAAAACCTAAAAAAAATACCAAAATACCCTGAAACCTAAAAATGATCGAAATACCCCAAAACCTAAAAAATGACCAAAATAACCCCAAAATCTAAAAAAAATGATCGATAAAAACCACTGAAACCTAAATTATGACCAAAATACCCCTAAACATGTAAGATGACCAAGATACACCTGAAACATCTAAAATTACCAAAATAGAGGTCTAGGGTATTTTGGATGTTTCGAAGATATTTTCGACAAATTAAAGGTTCTAAGAGTATTTCAGTCATTTTATAGGTTTCGAGGGAATTTCAGTAATATTTTAGGTTTCGAGGGAATTTCGGTAATTTTTTAGGTCTCGGGGTTTCTTTTGATCATTTTTTAGATTCTAAGGGTATTTTAGTCATTTTTTAGGTTACAAGGGCATTTCTATCATCTCTTAGGTTTTAGGGTTATTTCAATAATTTTTAGATTTTTTGGTTATTTCGGTAAATTTTTAGGGTTCAAAAGTATTTTGGTAATTTTTAGGGTTTGGGGTATTTTGGTAATTTTCTAGGTTTCGGGGGTATTTTGGTCATTTTTAGGTTTCGATGGTATTTTGGTCATTTTTTGAGTTTCGAGGGGTATTTTGGTCATTTTTTGGGTTTCGGAGGGTATTTTGGTCATTTTTAGGTTTCGGGGGTATTTTGGTCATTTTTTAGGTTTTGGGGGTATTTTGATAATTTTTTGGGTTTTGGGGGTACTTTGGTCATTTTTAGGTTTCAAGGGTATTTTGATCATTTTTAAGTTTCGAGGGTATTTTGGTCATTTTTAGGTTTTGGGGGTATTTTGGTAATTTTTAGGTTTCAAGGGTATTTCAATCATTTTTTTGGTTTCAGGTGTATTTTGGTCATTTTAGTGGTTTTTAAGCATATATGGTAATTTTAGAGATATCGGGGGGTATTTTAGTCATTTTAGAGGTTTTATGGGTATATTGCTTATTTTAGAGATTTTGGAGATATTTTGGTCATTTTAGTGGTTTTTGAGCGTATTTGGTAATTTTAGAGATATCGGGAGTATTTTAGTTATTTTAGAGGTTTCATGGGCATTTTGCTCATTTTAGAGATTTTGGAGATAATATTGGATGTCCAAGGGTATATTGGTAATTTTGGAAGTGTAGGGGGTATTTGCGTCATTTTCGGTATTTAATGGTATTTTGCTAATTTTGGAGGTCAAGAGGGTATTTGGGTCATATTTGGTTAAATGGGTACTTTCTCTCTTAGTATGAGAGTAATGTAATTGATTAAAAATCCTAGAATAAAGTTTCACATCTTCAATCGACAAACCATAGGGATTCAATGTCTATCAAAGCTCGCATTAGAACTTGGGAGTCCCCCTCCAAAACAACTTGGTTGATACCTATATCCGCGGCAAACTGGAGTGTCTTGGCAGCAGCCAATGCTTCATCCTTGTTAATAGAATAGTATCGAATAGAAAAATAGTAATAGTTGAATCTGAATCAAATTTGAATTAGAAAAATTGTACTAGTCACAGAAATTACCATTCGAATTTGAATCATATTTGAATTAGCATAATAGTAAGATTCCTTAAATTAAAAGAAAAAGAAAAGTAATTTTTTTTATTTAAAAAAAAAAAAAATTAGCCTAATAGAACAAATACTAGGATAATTGACAACCTAAATATTTGCCAATAATTAACCTACATCTAATTTTGGGGCAATGATTTTGTGGTACCTGGCCTAAAGTTCCAGATGAATTTTTTAGTTAAGCTCCCAATTTACTTGTTTTTTATGGATGTAGAATTTCCTACAATGAAAAAACCTCTTAAAGCCAACCCAACGGCCCAAGAAAAGGTACTTCAAGCCCAATCTGTATTTTCTTACCTTGTATGTGTGCTTCTCGAGAAGACTCAAGCTTAGTAGTGCTGAACCTACCCCTTTTTTTATGGTTCCTCTCTTTTCTCTCGATTATCTCTCCCAAAAATTGCCAGCCCCCTCCCTCTAACTATTAGCCTCTATTTATAGACTTCTCTTGTGGGATTGTCATGATGAGGGAGTGGTTTTCTATGTTGGTGGGTCCCTATGGGACAAATTCTTGAGTAGATGGACCCACTTCTCGTAACTGACACGATTCTCTTGAAACTTGCACCCATCACCAAATGGTGCTCGGCAAGCGATTTCCCTCAAAGCATTATCGTTCTTCTCTGTTCAAGCCCCGACTTGGCATTGGGTCCCTGACTTTGTGACCTTATGAGGACTGATGGGCTAGATGTCGACTTTATACTAGACTCCGACTTGATATGGGCCCCGACCTGGCTCTAAGCCCTGAACTCTTAAGCCTAAGGAGGCTAATGGATTGGGCCCATACCTGATGACCATATAATTTTCTTTCCTTGGAGAGTGTTAATGGGCCTTAGCAAATTGTTGGGGTAGAAAACTTCATATTAGGACACTACATAAGGAAGATATATAAACGGTCTTTTTTGGATAGTAAGGCTGAGAGAAAGGTATTAATCATCCGTCACTGAGACCCCCAAAGTTGTGTTTCCAGTGAGCTTGAACTTCCAATGTTCCTAGGCAACCCCAGAGAGTGTAGAATGAAGGTTTAAAATGGGTTTCACAGAGATGGACAATCAATGACATGGTTACATAATGCATACTTTTCACTTTTCTGGGCTTGTTAGGGTAAAACTTTTTTTTTCCTTGTTTTTTTACAATTGTTAACGTGGATAACATACTAACATCTTAGCATCGATCACATGTCAAATCAACAACCATGAAAAAAATCGTAAGAAATACCGTATTTCTGAACTTATTGTAAATATAATTTAGTACTAAAGGATTTCAATACATATAACAAATTTTTAAAAATTGGTCACGTCAAACATCAACAGAATAAAGATGGAAGAACCAAGCAAGATTTTATAAGTGATATAGGTTCCCAAATAGTTTAAGAACATCTAGTTTTACAAGTAGTTTTTATTAGCAATGTTTTCACAAAGCTTCCAAATAATGTCATATTCCTAATTATTCTATGATGAATGCACATCATACTCAAAAGTAAAATTTTCATCCGGAACAAATGCTTTTATAAAGTTAAAATGATGCACAGATTGTAGTCTGAGAAGTAGATTTTCTATGTCCAATTTGTAAACCCTAAGTCTATGCTACATGTACATAGTGCTTGGGAGAACTTAGTAATGTAAGATACCGCCTAACAAACATAATCATAGAAAGGCACTACTGAAACCTGTAACAAAATATAATCATATTCTGACAAAAATGATACATTCCTATACTTTCCCCATCAGAAATTAGGGAAACGAAATGCAGATTGGAGACACTGTAGATTAGTCTGATTATTTTCATGTCAACCTCCAACCTTAGCAACCTTTCTTTGCTCAATTTGACCAGTTAATGGGCACTGCATCTCGGTCCAACTTATTGGAACCATTGTTTCACCTACCCCAAAAAAAAAAAAAAAAAAATCAAAAGTTGAGGCATAATCATAGATGTTTCATTAAGTGTTATATTTCATCTTATGGATCAAAGCATAAATACAAACAATACTTTTGAACCAGGCTTAATTTTCTTCCTTAGCAATCTCATACAATTTGGCATCCAAACAGAAGCAAGTTAATCAACAGCTAAGATTTATCCAAGTGAGCTGTAGTAGGATTCATAGATAATTAAATTGGACAAGAAAAAAATGAGATATATAATTGAAAAGATCACAAAAAGAAGCAAAAATTGATTTTGAGTTCCATAAAGAGATTAGTTAAGAAAAGAATCACAAGATGACTACTCAAACTTAACATTATTAAACTCATGTGATCCCCAAACAAAAAAAAATGCTACCTTCATTTCATAGGTGCCTTCAGTAACCAATCACCTTCCAAGGAAAATCTGAGCAAGATACCCCTCTCAAAACCTCATAATGGTATGAATGAAACCCTTTCAATTCAAATTCCAAACCACTTTTTCACCCCTTCCAACACATCCCCAAACTAAATACTAAAAAAGAAAGAAGAAAAAAAAAATCACCCATTCGATCAATCTTGAACCAGTCTCATAAATATGGGGCTTTGAAGCACTACTCCTTGTAACCACACTTTGGCAAGTTTATTTGCAGCAATTTGGAAAAGCTGAAGAAATAAAGGCTTTGACAATCCATGGGAACACTAAACATCATGCCAAAAACTAATTCTTCTACCATTACCAATGTGAAATCTAAAATGTCATGAAAAAGGATCTCACCAAACTCTACTAGACTTCCAAACTCACACTCCTTACATACTTCTATGAATTACTCCCTCCACCTTCCCCATATTTACTACGACATTTCAATAAGTTGTGGTTCCCCTGTTATAAATTCTTCCACCCTGTTAACTTTCTCTCAATCATCTCAAAAACACCATTCCAGATAGATGTAGCCTTAAAAGAAGACCACAAAGGTAAACCTAGATAATTCATAGGTAAAGAACTTACCTTACAACCCCTAAAAAACAACAAACTCTTCCAATTTTGGCATTAGGCAAACCAGCACTAGTTCACTTACATTCAAATGGGTAAGTTACATAACCTCCCTTGAGATTAGGGGAATGTCCGAAACCTTCTCCCTATTTTCAAAAATGAAACTCTACTCCTCGTGATTTTGAGAAAAACAATTTTCTTCTATTGATGCTGAAGAAATTTGATGTTTAGAGAGTACATATGAGGAGAATGAATTGTTACAAGCTTTGAGTAGCATGAACAGTGATACAGCACCAGGTCAGAATGGTTTTTTAATTGCATTTTTCTTTTTGTTCAAATTTGCTGGTGGTTGTGAAAGAAGATATTATGCGAGAGTATCACACCTTTCATAAGGTATGTTTGAGAAAGTATTCCTGTGACTTTTGTTACTATTATTCAAAAGAAGGCTACAGCTGTAGATGTTAGGATTTCAGGCATAATAGTCTTGTTGGTGGTGCGTATAAAATTTTGGCAGAACACCGGAACCACTGGCTGATAGGCTATTAGACATGCTACAAAAGTTGTTACCAAATATAAAGTACGCTTTAATTAAAATAGACAAATTTAAGAATCTGTTGTTATTGCCAAAGAATATAGGAAAGTTGAAGTCGGGTGTTCTAGGGACATTATGTAAATTGGATTGGAGAAAAGCTTATGAACATGTTATTTGGGAAGTCAGAACTCAGAAGTCTACAATAGGTTTTTTTTTTTTTTTTTTTTTTTTTTGATAGTTAAGAAAAACAGTATTAAGAGAAAAAATACCACATTAAAAAATGAAGTAGGCAGAAAAAATATGTACAAGCAAAAAAAAAAAAAAAAAAAAAAAAAAAAAAAAAAAAAAAAAAAAAAAAAAGTAGTCTACAATAGGATTTTTAATTTTGGTAAATGAAAGTCCAAAAGATTTTTTTTTGGAAGTTCTAGGGGTTTAAGGTAAGGGGATCCCCCTTCTTTACTTCTTTTTGATATTATCATAGAGGCACTTAGTAGTAAGTAATTGCAGCCAATGGAAGGGAACATTTAGCTAGTTTACTGTGGGTTTTGATATTTCTAATAATTTGGTGATGATCTAGGAAGCATGGACACAACATAGGATACAGGCACAACATGATATAAAAACAACACTATGGCACTTCTTAAAAAATAATGTATATAAGGATTTCACATTTCATTTATTTTAGGTCATAATTTATAATTGAATAAAAAAAAAATCATGAAATAAAACAAGGAATAGCATATAACTGCTCTAAGAATGTTATACTGTGTCATTGAATTGCCTTTACGCTTTAAATTCATTACAACCAGAAAGGCGCACAAACTTTATGTTACAAAAATTCCACACACATGCATGCACACCCCAAAAAAAAAAAATCTAACCTGCTGTGCTCTCCGCAGACACAACACCCAGTTCATTCTTTGCAGTTGATAGATAATAAGCCCGTGCATCTCCAAGGGACAGCTTATCAACAAACCATGTTAAGGAAAATAACCTTTTTTGCAAATTATCAATTTAAGAGTCAATGGAAAGTACAACTAAAGCTACATTGATGATTTTAAAGCGATTGCCCCTAGGAATAAACTAACAAAATTCCATCTTTCACTGCCTAAAAAAAGAAATTATGCAACTCATATAACAATTTTTTTTATCAGTAAAAAAAGGTAAAATTAACTTTAATTTAATACCAAGTAAAGTATGCTTCCCCCAATAAATCTTGTGTTGAGACTATCCCCAGGTATTATTTCCCATGGTCCCACAAGGTTAAGCTATGTAAAATAAAAAATACATTTTTGAAAGAACACAGCATTTACAATCAGAGACAGAGAAGAGATATAGTAGCATGCTCTAAGTTATTTGTCCCATTTCAATCATAATAATCAAAACCAAAATAACGAAATCTGTATCAAATCTCCACCCCTTGCACCCCCCCCCCCCCCAAAAAAAAAAAAAAAGCAAAAACAATGCATGTAATTCTACTAGTGCTTTCTTTTTTTTCCCAAAATGAAATAAATGTTAAAAATGATTAAAAAAAGAACTTCAAAATCTCCCACAAGTCAGTAAAGAGACCAGTCAAGCATAAGGATACCACAACAGCTCTAATAATGTCACCGGGGCGAAAAGATAAGTGCATATCCACTTTATCAATCTCAGTTGCTCTAACATCTTGCTGCCTGTAAAGATAGAGAAGTTTTGCATCATCATCAGAAGCTTGGTCTAAATGTCCAATTATATACATCTCTTGAAAATTGAATTGCTACAGCCCATACTGCAAGAATAGCCTATGCATAACTACAATTATACAGTTTAATATAAGAAAACCTATGCAAATATCATCTAATATAGGCAATCCAAAGCAAAGCAAACAAAAAGGAAATTAAAATCAATAGGCAACTTGATTAATTAGTTTTATATTGCACCAGTATCCATCATTACATGCATCAAGCAATAAGAAACTAGAATCCAAGTTTACAAAATTGAACATAAGATTTTTTTCCCCCTTCCTAAGTAAAAGCAATAATATTCACAAGAGATTATAAAAAGATACCTAGGGAACAAATGGAGTATACTAGCTATGAACCAAAAATTCCTATTCAAAGACATCCAAAAGAAAGAAGACCCAACAAATTGGGATTTTAGTTCCTCTATATATAGCTCTGGCCCCTAAAAGGTCCTATTCTTGTCCCACCACACTCTCCAAATTGCTCATAGTATGAACAAACGCTAAAACAGCCATTTTTATTTAATTTCCAATTTGAGTGCACCATATCATCCATTCCCACATGTATTTGAGCTGAATATAATATCTCAAAGATACTACACATTTCCAATTGCCAATCTTGAGCAGACGTCACAAAGATCAGAGTTCAATGTACCCACCATTGATAACCTCCATGCAGTTAGACACCACTAGCAGCAGCTTAAAGATAAACCCCACCAAAAAAAGTAAAAAAAAAGAAAAAGAAAAAAAGCAATGTTGTAGGCTCTCAAAACAAACGGAAATTGACTTTTCAGTCAGCTCAACACAACAAACACCAATCTTTCCATGCTCCCTCTGTTGGGACTTATCTCACTCTTCCTGAAATTCACCCTTCACCTATAACCATCTCAAAACATAGCAAAATATGCATCAAGGCTTTAACATTTTCCAATTCAACTCCATAGATATAATAGTATCATCAGAAAATAGCAGGCGAGGGATATTCAAGGCCTCTACATTCCACCCACCCTGCCCCCCCCCCCCCCCTCTCTCTCTTCATGATAAACCCAGACATCTTTCCTCCCAAAGTTAACCTATCATTCATGTTAAAAAGAACTTCCGTAATAAGGATAAATAGGAATGGCAACAATAGATCTTTTAACCTTAATCCCCTGGAATTTGAGAAAAACATGATACAGAGGATATAATATCGTGACAGATATTAATCCACCTCCTACATTTCTTCCCAAATCCATATCTTGCTAACATATAGAGAAGACAATCCCAATATAAGCATTCTCAATGTCAAGTTTTCAAATGACTTGGAATCTTATTACAAACTCTGCTATCCAAGACCTTATCAGCAATCAGTGTAAGATCTAGAATTTGTCTCCCTTCCACAAATGCATTTTGTGAGTCTAAAAAACCAACTTTCCCCACTACTCTCCTCAGTCTATTAGCCAACCTCTTTATTAATATTTTATAAAGGCTCCCCAGCAAACTTATAAGTCGGAAATCTCTAATATTTGATGTTACTAGTCTATTCAAGACAAGATTATGAAGGATACATTTAGGGCACGTTTGGTACACTAAATGGAGATTATGATAGGAATAGTAATCTTTATTACATAGAATATAAGATGTTGTAATGGCATAACTATTCTTATTCATTCATTTGGTTGTAAAATTAGAATAAAACTTAAAATCAGTATTTATGAAATATCTTACATATACAATTGTATTTCCGACAATAATATTTTTTAAGTTTGACATCATTGCTCATTTTTGAAATCAATATGGATATCAAAATAAAAAATAAGAAAAATAACATAGAAAACATATTCACACCCCTATTGTATAATGTGTATTGTGTGTGTGTGTGTGTCAGAGGTTACATTGATTCTTTTAGGATTTTTTTTAAGGACACACACACACACACACACACACACACATATATATATATGTATACACACACACACACACACACACACACACACACACACACACATATATATATATATGTATATACACACACACACACACATATATATATATATGTATATACACACACACACACACACAATTGTCATGTGCATATGAAAATTTTATATTTATGGAAATATATTAATTTCAAAATTTATTACACCTATAAAGGAATAGCAATTCCTCAATTTAAGGGAGTAGATTCCTAAGGAATAACTATTTCATGTAATAACTAAATAGCTATTTCACATGAATAACCATTCCATTACAAGATCTATTACAACATACTAAACATGCCCTTAGGCTCTTAAAGTACCTTTTGCATAAAAGACCTATAGCAACTTCACCTCTGCTTTGACCACTCCTCAACATCTTTGGAAGAAAAGCTATGTCAAAACCATAGGAACCAGGAGCTTTATCTCCATTCATTTTCTTGATGGCTAAGGACACTTCCTCTTCACCAAAAATTGATCCTCCAGCCCAAGTTCTGCAATCTCAATACCACCTATCTCCAAGCGCTAGTCAACAGGCTCCTTATACAGTTTTTTCACAATAGTAAACTATCACATCCATAACTTTGTTCTCAGTTAACATTGTGCCATATTTCTTGAGAGGATATTGGATGAAGTGGAAGTGTCCTCAGCCGTTAAGAATATGAATTGAGATGAGGCTCCTAGTCCCGATAGTTTTATCTTGGCTTTCTTCCAAAAATACAGGGGAGTGATCAAAGAAGGGACGATGAAGTTTTTTCAGGAACTTCATTTGAAAGATACTTTTAAGAGCCCAAATACATCCTTCATATAATGTTTTTGATGAATGATATGGAAGATAATGTGCACTGGACATTAAACAGAAATAGTTGTTTAATTGTTCAATCATACTATGAAGCTTTGAGAGGGATTGCTGAATGAGATTATCCTTGGAAAGCAATTTGGAGAGTGAAGGCACCTACGAACTTAGCTGTCTTTATGACTGCAACCTTGGAGAAAGTTCTTACGATAGACAATCTTATTAATTAAGGATGAGTATTGTTGATAGGTGTTTCAAGTGCAAATAAAACCGCAAGAATACTGATCATTTGTTTCTTCATTGTCCAATTGCTACAAAGCTATAGGCAAATGTATTTGGGGTTTATGGAATTAGATGGGTGATACCAACAGGCTCTAGTGTATACTATGCTTTAATGTTGAAGGAGGAGACTATAGGGAGATTAAAGTCTCAGTTTGTTAGATCTCTATTTTATTGGATGTCATTATATAGGTGTAGAACTTCCAACCTAAGTTGATTTTCTGGATTCGTTATATTACTTATCCCAAAAGCTTGCATTGATAGGAGATGGTGAATTTAATGAATCACTTTACCATTATTCTCATACTCTCTCTCACGTGTGGGCCCCAACTCCCCCTTAATAAGTGGGATCCAACATGTGAAATTTTGACTATTTTAATGAGAGATAGAGCAAAGCCAAAGTTTAAACTTAGGACCACCTACTTTTATATCATGATAAATTGCCACCTATCCCAAAAGCTTAATCTACCATGAAATGGTGAATCTAATTACTTAACCATTATTCTAACACCTATATACTTCAATTTTTTTTCTTTGAGTCCATGTATAATGCTCTTTTCTTTAATATACTTACTTTGACAAATCAAAAAAGAAGCTGGTAAGTGTCTGCCCCCCATTTGATCATCTAGTTGCATGTCAGCAAATAAATAAACAAGCTGAATCAGACTTTCCAATCCCAATCAAGATACAATCTTATATGCCTATTTGTTCATCTAATTGCAAATTTTCAAACCCAACACAAGTAAAATTTATCTTCATTCCATAAACAACTAGCATTATTACTTGGGTACATAAAGGGATTATGTACACCTGATTATGATAAAAGGATGAATTATACCTGATTGATCCAGTAAATTTTTCTCGAACAGACTTGGGACCGACACACATAATATCAGCTGAAGCCACTCTGGCTGTCACTCTAGTAACCTATCATAATCAGGTAAACAACATGAAATATACATACATAAATCAATTTCAGCATAGCTCACAAAACTCAATTGAGTTACTTATATGTACGCCTGATAGCAACAAGACAGCAACTGAGCAATACAATCTACGAGAGAGATATGTAAATTTAGTTGCCTCAGTATATAGCACATAGCCAAATTTGAAATAACTGAAGCATTTGGAGTCCTATGGGTGATGCCAAAGTGATAAGACTTGTTGTTTTCATGGCGAGGAGCCTTCAGACGTCACGAAACCAGGTTATTTGGCAAGTGACTCTCCTCATTGTATCATGTGGACCGTTTGCAAAGAGAGAAACCATAGGACTTTTGATGGTGAAGAATAATCAATCCTAGTCTGAACAGACACGATGTTTAGTTTCGACTACGTTTTACATAACGCTTATAAATGAAGTCATCAAACCATGTAATTTCCGGCTAACTTATGAAAACCCTTTTATTATGAAAACCTTTACAACGCAAACCCGATCATAAGGAGGTATATAGGTTTTTGACCTCCTAAACCTTAAAACAGGCATGAAAGAGCCCACTCTAAAATACTATAAACTAAAATATTTAGAATGCAAGTAAACAGCCAAATACTCATTGACATAGTAAGCAGTGAGCAGCAGCCACTTACTCTTGCAATAACAACCGATCCGGGTTCGGGAACCGCACCATGGGCTTTGTGACCAGTTACTTCCACAGTGGGTCTCTATAAAATCACAAATTAAATTAATGAACAATGTAAAAAATATCATCACCAATTAACACAAACCAACAGTTTATAAAACCTAGACTAAGAAATAAGGCTAATTTTTTTTTTTTTTTTTTATAAATAATTATACAATTTAGGTGCATTTTTATAAAGAAGAGGATTATTGTTGTTGTTATTTAAAGTTAAACCCTAGAGGGTAGAGAGGAGTAGAGAAGTTAGTTAGTTGGTTAGTTAAGAAGTTAGTTACCTGGTCGGGGGAGTTAGGGGGAGGGGATAGGGTGCGGCGGAAACCAGTGAGGGAAGCGTAGACCAAGTTGTTGTGAGGAGCCACGTAGGCGCCTCTCCCTGCTCTCACTTGGCTTGCTTTTCCCAGCACTTCTCCTGGCGTCACCACCACCGCCTCCGCCGCCGCCGCCGCCTCTTCCATTCTCTCTCTCTCTCTCTCTCTCTCTAACACTGTGCTTTAGACGGTGCAATGCAGAGAGCAATTGTAGCGGCGCGGACAGAGAGGGACTTATTATGGTTCTTGGTTGGGTAAAGTAATAACTTTAAATTCCGGTCACTGAAGAATTTGGCTCAAAAATCCAAATTGCATTTTTTTTTTTTTTTATAAAAAAGACACGATAAGTCCAAAGAAAAAAAATTAAGCCATGGGCCAAAATGCAAAAAAGAGAGGTTTTGGGTCATGCACTTATTGATTGTAAGGTTTAATAATTATCCAAATTGAACCCATCTTAATATTGAAGCCTAATTAGTTGGAAGGAAAAGTGAGGCGAAGAGGCAAAGTGCCCAAAAGATTTCCTCCTCAGGCCCACCATTTGAGAGAAAATAGTCTTCTTCCCGTACTTTGGGAGAAAACTAGAGATACAATGGGGGAGGAAGTGGGTTGATGTAAAATTACCTATTTGCCCTCCTTCATTTTCAACATTACTCTTTTTTTTTTATTCTTTTTTTCTTTTTCATCTTTGTTTCGTTTGTTTTTCTAAACTAGTAGGTTTTTTTTTTTTTCCTTTCTTTCTAATATATACTATTAAATTTATTTTCTTGGCACTAGGGCACATGACTAAATTTATATAATCTACATTTTTATATCATCTTATTTTCTTCTCAACCAAACCAAACATCATAAGAAAAAACTAAAATTTTTTTTTATCTTCTCACTTTTCTATTTCCTCTTCATTTTCTATATTTTCACTTTTTCATCCCCAACCAAACAGACCATAAATCCTTTGCCTCATTTTTTTTTCCACCTTTATTATTATTAGTGTATAACTTCATGCATATGTACGAGTAAAATTAAAAACAATCACAATTATACCGTTCAAATATTTTTTTTAAAAGAAGATGTTGAAATTATATATGGTATTAGCTTACACATTTTTTAATTGAAATTATATATAATTTAGAATTTAATTGGAATTAGACTCTTCGGTTTTCGCATCCAATAATTCTCTTGCCATAAAAATTAAAAAAATAGATAGTCCAATTGAAATCCAATTTAAAATCTAATTAAATTTGAACTTTTCGATTTTTACACTCAATAATTCACTTTGCACAAAAATTAAAAATTAAATGGGACACATGGTGCACAATTGGACTCCAATTAAAATTCATTTAGATTCTAATTTAATTTTCTCCGAGCTTTGGCTTTATATATATATATATATATATATTATTGGATCACAATTCCACCTTATATTATACCAATCACAACTTACAACATTTTTCTTTTTTACTTTTCTTAAAAAATAATCAAAATTTAAAATGGATGAGGTTGGATCAGATGACATTGAAGACTATTATAGGAAAACAAAAGATTCTCATTTGTTGGTGTCCACACTAATAGCAACATTAACTTTTGCAATTGCAAATGTATGTAAATTGTTTGAACAAGTTGTGGGTGATGAGATAGACAATAATGGTGCAATTGTGTCATTAATTTACAAGGAATGATACCATTTGAAGGCAAAAAAAAAAAAAAAACAGTTGGTTGAGGTGTCTATGAGTTGGGTTATATTAGGTTTTTCTAACCCAACCCAACCTTGTATGTAGAAAACGACTCAACCCAATCCACATGGGTTAGGTTGGGTTGGGTTGGGTTGGACCCAATGATTGTGCATACATATTTTATGATTCATAAAATTTAGGCTTTGATCAATTATTTAAATGTTTTTTTTTTCAACAAATTATTACAATTCATAAGATATGCTTAAATTATATTCCAAATTTCTAAAGTTATCACTTATCAAAACTAATTTTCAAAATACCAAATTCAATCAAACTAAAAAATTAGAATAAGGGTAAGATAATATCAATATGAACTACACAAAATGAATTTGTTATTATCCAAGCTTCTATACTCCTCTTCTATCAAGGAGAGTCTAAATCTAAGATCCTCACTCGAAGCAGAGGAAGAAACAGCCCTGAGATTAACACAAAGGTGTCATTGCACCATCAATTAAAGTGTCAAGAGCTTCTTCTTTTTTCTTTTTTTGCTGAAAGTATCTAGGGCTTCTTATTATTGCAACATATAGAAGAAATTATGTACTTATAAACAATAGATGAAGTCATATAGAAGAATCTAAGGTTAAGAAATGGCAAATCAAATCAGTATATCTCCTACCACAAATTCCAAGGCAATATACATCATAATTTCTCTTTAATTCAATAATTACAACAATGGAAATAGAGGATGTGAACCCTAAAGTCTTAGACATCTCCGTTAGAAAAACTAAAAGATGTCAATTGAGCCATAGGCTCTTGGCAAATTGATGGAAATCAAGATCAAATAACTGAGAACTTGAACTAGAATTACCTTAAAATTAAGAATCAAAGTTGGAATTACAAAGAAAATAACTGGAGAAACAGAGTTTCTGTCCAAGTCTAAAACTAAGTTAAGTTTACATCAAAAAACTGATTCTACTTTTACATTACAAGCTTATTTATAATCTTTAACTACAAGGAAATAAGCTAGCTAATTGTTACATCTAAACAGGCTACCACAACATAAGTCAAAATTGAAATTAATGAGAATATATGGCAAATCTAAGAAGTCAAAATAAGGGGTTGGCTAGCTGCCCTAAGAGGTTAGAAAAAGTAGCTGGCTTGTAGACAGTGGTTGGTTGTCAGTCTAAGAGTAGAGGGGGGTTGGTTGGCTAGCCTAAGGGTAGAGGGTGGCTACTTCATACTCCCCTCCATAAAGGAAACTTTCCCTCAAGTTTCAGCCAGAAAATAAGGCTTCAAGTGCTTCACATTGAAGGCATTAAAAATGTTTAAATGAGGGGGTAGTTAGATTGTGTAGGCATTGTCATTGATTTTAGTCAACACTTTGCATGTACCTACTTTCCTTGCTCACAACTTGGAATAGGAGCCATGAGGACACCTTTCCTTAGTCACAATCACCCATTCAAGGCCTCCTTCCCTGAAAATTAGTCTCCTTCAATGAATATCAATAGCAATCTTGTAGTTTGCATTGGAATGTTCAATTCTCTCCTTGACTTGTGCATGGACAGATTGAATAAAATCTGTCATTTTTGTTGCTCTTACATTCTTCTTTTTAGAAAGTGGCAAGGGTGCTAAATCTAAGATACTTAAAAGTTTATTCCCATACACAACTTCAAAAGAAGATGTGTTAATAATCCAATTAAGAGAAGAGCTGTAAGCAAATTTAGCCAAGAGAAAGATACTTTTCCAATTCCTTTGATTTTCACCAATCAAGCATCTCAAGAGATTTCCAAGACCCCGGTTGACAACTTTGGTTTGACCATTCATTTGAGGGTGGAAAGAAATGCTGGAGCTCAATTTAGCACCTATCTTCTACCATAGAGTTCACCAAAAATGAGCAAGAAATTTAGCGTCTTTATCTGAAATAATAAAGAGGAATACACCACGAAGCTTGTAGACTTCTTTGAAAAATAAAACAGCCACATTAAAAGCATCCGAAGTCTTCTTGCATGTGATAAAGTGAGCCATCATGGAGAAACAATGCACTACCACCATGATTGAATCACTCTTTTGGTGTGTAGGTGGAAGGCCAAAAAACAAAATTCATACAAATACATTCTCATGGTTTATTAGGCACTGGAAAAGACAAATATATACCTGCATTAGTGGTTGTACCCTTTCTTTTTTGACAAACTTGGCACCTTTAAACATGCCGCTTTACATCTTTAGTCATTCCCAGCCAAAAGTAGTCTTGTTTAAGGGATTCTAGGGTCTTTGATTTGCCAAAATGCCCCAAATTATGTTGTTCAACAATCATCAGCTCTCTTAGAAAACATTTAGGCACACATAATTTCAGCTCTTTGAAAAGAAATCCATCCTTCAACCAAAAGTTAGATTTGGCAAGTTGCTATCTCTGCTGCAATTGTTGGCATAGATTACCAAAATGTGGGTCATCTTGGTAATTCTCCTTGAAAACTTTAAATCAGGGACCTTAGCTTGCATTTCCACCAAGAAATAAGTCCTTCTACTTAACCCATCAGCCACTTTGTTAAGAATACCAGACCAATGTTTTAATGAGAAAGTGAATTACTGCAAAAAGCTAACACACTTTACATGCCTCTTGTTCACATTAGATTGGCTATTGAGATATTTCAAAGCCTCAAGATCAGTATGCAGAATAAACTCTTTGTAGGCCAAATAGTAACTTGAATACTTGATGGCTTGAAAAATAGCATAGAATTCCTTGTCATAGGTAGAATATCTAAGTTTTGCTTTATTTAATTTCTCACTAAAGAATGCTATGGGTTGTCTTTCTTGGTTAAGGACACCACCAATTCCCACTCCTGATGCATTACAATTATATCTTGTCAAAATTGGGCAAGGCAAGAATACGGGCTTCGGTTGACTTCCTCTTCAATAGTTGGAAGCTTTCTTGGGCTTCATCAGTCCAAACAAAGGACTTTTGCATGAGAAAATCAATGAGAAGAGCTGTAACAGTGCTGGAATTGCTAATAAACCTTCTATAGAATGTAGCAAGACCATGGAAACTCCTCACCTTATGCACTCTAGAAGGTGTAGGTCAATCAATAATTGCCTTAACCCTATTTTTATCCATGAACACCCTTTGGAAGACAACATACCCCATGAACACCACTTGATCCATCCCAAATCTACACTTTTTCATGCTAACGTAAAACTTTTCACTCTTCAAAATATCGAGCACAAGCTATAAATGCACCAATTGACCCTCCAAACAGTGGCTATACACCAAAATATCATCAAAATACACCACAACACAAACCCCTAATAGCGGTTGCAACATTTGTGTCATCTCTCATGAAAGTGCTAGGTGCATTTGTCAAACCATATAGAATAACAAGCCATTCAAATAATCCATGATGTGTCATGAAAGCTGTCTTCCATTCATCTCTCGGGCCCCAAAACATAGTCGCTTATGGAATTGAATTGTGCACAATCCTGCTGCTCGGTTTTTATTTATTTATTTTTATTTAAAAGAAAAAGGAAGGTGCAAGAAGAACAGTGCTCAGACATATTATTGTAAAATAAAGAGAGACATTTCCAAAACATGGCTAATAGATCAAAAACTTTCAGTTAGTCTAATAGGATTCAGTTCTGTGAGTTATGATTAAAGTTGCTTTCACTATCAGATGGACCTGTAAATTATCCTTGTTCTAACATCAAGTAAGGCTATTCATTCTACCAAGTTCCAGTGATATAACTCAATCATGGAAATGGTTAGCAAGAAATAACAGCTACAATTTGTACGATATCAAGGGTACTACTAAATTTGACTTCTCCAAGTGGTATTTCAAAGACCACAAAAAATATTTGAAAAAATCTAGGGGCTAGAAAATTTTCACACTACATCACAACCCCTCACCAGCATGTTACAGGACTCTTCGAAGCTCATCTGCCATTCCTTGCAAGAGGACAGGTTTTCGAATAACTCCACTTATTCCAATCTGTAGGCATCTCTCTAACACATGTTCCTCAGCACTTGCTGTTAGGGCTATAATTAATGGCCAATTCTGGCTGCGTAATTTTCGGATTCTTAATGCTACTTCGAACCCATCCATCTCAGGCATATGAAGATCCAAAAGAACAATTTGGAAAGAATTTTCAGCAGCACTAAGGGCACTCAGGCATTCAAACCCAGACGAAACTGCAGTAACATGACAGCCTAGCTTCTCAAGCAGTTTCTTTGTCACAGTCCTGTTTAAATCATCATCATCAGCTAGTATGACCTTAAGGCCTTTAAACTGCGAGTTAGAATTTGGCTCTGAAGAACTTCCATGAGCAAATATGGCTCTTCCAAAAGATGGTCGGGTTTGGAACCTAAGAACAAGTGTCATGCTTTGTGCAAAACCCAACAAGTTCGTAGATATCCATATATTACCTTGCATCATCTGCAGATATTTTTCCATAGAAAATTCAGAAGTTAATAAAACTACTCTTAACATGAAAGTTACAAATATTATAATCTTTCGTCCAAAGCAACGCAATCGCTAATGCATCACAGTTACATAAAAATAAAAAAAATTAAATTAAATTAAAAAAAAAAAAAAAAAAAAAAAAAAGAAAAGAAAAGAGGAAAGGCAATGATATTCCATCATAGTTTTCTTTTTCTTTTTTTTTCTTTTTTTTTAAAGACAGGGAACCTCGTAGACTGTACAGAGCATCATATCTTTTTACCTGGTTAAACCCTGGACCCATGTAACATGCACATCACACAGATCAGGTAAGTCATTGGCTTTGCCAATAGGACGTTGCCTCTATAAATTGTTCAATCATAGTTTTAACAAGTGAAAATGTATAAGTGATGCAGCACAAATTAAATAAAATAAACTTAGGAATCAATACCTAGGCTTGTTTGGAATAAGAACCAAACATAATCTAAGAATCAACAGTTAGGGTTGGAGGGAGTCAACACTAAGCCACTAGGAAATTTACGATTACAATTTTATTCATCAACTTTTCTCCAAAAGAGTACAATAGCTTTCTTATATAGACTATTACAATTAAGCCTTAATCCTAATTGTCTTGGGCAAAACAAAATTATTGAATTATAAATATAACCTTAATCTAGGAAATTAAATAAAATACTAATAAACTAATAATGAGACCTGAAATAAAATCCAATAGACTAATAATAAAAATACAACTGACTTCTAAACTTAAATAAAACAAAACTGTTTCTGTACTCCCTACATCATTCTCCCTTGTTAAAGAAAACTCAACCTCAACTTTTGAAGTGTCTAAGGATAAGAACTCTTACACTTGATAGTTGCACCAACTCTTGAATCACCTTTGGTGACACTAAGAACAAAGAACATTTTTGTTCCACCATTTCATTAAATTTGTCTAGAATAATAAAATCAACAAGTGGATAAAATCAACAAGGGTTGAGTAGCAGATGCATCAAACGCATTTTTCACAATATATAAACCCCTAATTCTTTGCTCTCTTGTTGAACTTTCTCTTCATCAAATTGTGGGAAATCTTCCTTCTCAGTGATAAGTATTATACCTGACTTTCGAACATGCTGTATTAAGACGACTACACATGGTTCACGTATTCCAACTCATAGTTTAGGCACAATGGTATATTTTTCTTACAAGCCTAGCACTGTCCATTCTCATAACCAATCAATGAAGGCTTTTGGATCTAGGCAACCGTCAAAAGTAGGTGCTTTGACCCTGATACTGCCTACCACTCTTTCATTGGCATCCCTAAAGTCCCTAGGGTCAACTTAATTAGAAGAGCCATTACCTCTATTCAAATTTCCCTGACAATTTTGCCTAGGGGGCAGAGCATTTTAACAGTCATATCTTAACAAGTGATCAATTGTCTCACCACTAAATCAACACATGCAACACCAATCTGCTATAATAATGCTCCTTTTAATATGATTATCTACCATCAAAATCTTTCCTAAGGCAGATGTCCAATAAAAAATTAGGCCACAACCTTCCGCGGTACCTTAGCACCCCAAATACTCTTCCAAGGGAAATAAAAAAATAGCATTAAACCCAAAATAGCTAACCATTAAAATCAATGTCTCAATTTAACCTCCAAAACCTCTTATCAGCAGCCGCTCTGTATGATGGGAGATTGGAATAAAACAATTCAAGGAAGGAATCCGCCAATTATAATTCCCAATCTTCAAAAGCACACACAATTCTTAAATTCCAAGCTTGAACTACTCCTTCCTCCAAAATGACCAAGGAATAATCTACCATAGCATTCTTATCCTCAACATGGAACACAGATCATGAAAAGGTCTTTTAAGGCAACCTCACCACACCATACATAATGCCAAAAATGGATCCTCCTAATGTCCTCACCCTTATTAAAACCAGAAAACCAGTCCCAACCATTCGTAATATTTTTAGCTTCTCCAATGTTTTAGCTGTATAAATAGGAATGGTAAAAGGGAAAGGAAGTAGATAGGAAGATTATATAAAGTACTCTTACCTGGCTTTTCTCATTTTACAAGCATATTTCTTCCAACTTGCCAATGTCCTTTCCATTCTCTTAATAATAGAGTTACACAGCATGTGAGCCTCAAAAGATGGCCCTCTAAAAATCTTAGATAAGTTATGGATAAATAGCCCCCAACACATCCACTTCCTCCACAACATCAACCTCCCCCATGGGTACCAACTTACTCTTAATTAATGTTCCTACCTAATATAGCTTCGAAGCAAAAGAAAAACTCAGGGAATATATCTCAATTGAAAAGGACTGGTCTTTATAGCAAAAAGCGAGCAGGAGACCATCATCACACTATTATTATTATTATTAGCTCCCACCTGAAAACCGGATGATTGCCTATCTTCCATAGTTCTTGATGGAATACCACTAAGAACCTCCATAACTAAAAAACAAAATGGAGGTTGGAACATAGTAATGCATGTGAGTAGTCGTAGCATTGGAGAATCAACTTTCTCCATTACAGACATTCTTGAAATTGAGATAATCATCCCTATCATATCTTAGAAAGAACACCATGTTTCCTACGTAAATATTCACTAGGCACAACAGGGACAAGAGGGTACTGGATTACAAAAGAAATCCCACTGAAAGAACAACATGTTTCCTACGTATTTATTCACAAGGCATGACAAGGACAACAGGGTACTGGATTACAAAAGCAATCCCAATGAAAAAAATGTAAATTTACACCTTGGCCATCTGACAGCCAACAATACGCTTTGGGTTTTGAATAGAAGAGTAAGAACTACTCTAAACTTCATACAAAAGTGCACAATCCCAGACTCAAACCTATAGGGGTAAAAGACGTCCCAAGAAAAACACCTATAGGGGGAAAGATCCCTGTAAAGCTTAATGGAAGTAGAAATTTTTTATAAAAAAATAGTTCAGTATACAACCCATGCACTCTTATGGGATTGAACCTATGTCATCCTCAATCCTAACTTTTTTTTGAACCAGGGGGTGGGGTGGGGTGGGTTGGTTGTGTTTGGTTTTGATGAGATGCCATTTGCTCCAAGGATCATTGGCATGAAATAGAGAAAATTAGAAAATGTAGCATGCTACCACATTGGTTGGAGGAATAAATGCAACATTCTGAACTAGAGATAGTACAAGTTTGTCAATCAAATATGAACATGACAAGAAACCCCCACAGAAAGAAATGGTTCATTGCATTCAACAATGATCCATCATAGGTCACTTTTTCTATGTGCCAAACAAAAATTGCAATGAATTGAAATAGTTATAATTGGTTTTGTTGATATCACTTGCATTGCAGTAATCAATAAAGCAGAGTAGAAAAATAAAACAAAATATAGACAAAACAATAAGAGAACCCACCTGCACGAGCTTTTTGCACATGCTGAAGCTCAGGCCCTCCTTAACTTCATTGCTGTTGTGCCTTCTACCAGCATAATTTAATGCTGAGATTGATCCATCTGATTGAGAACCTTTCTCACTAATCTCAATTTCAAACTTTATATAAATATGCTCCCCTGGCATGGTTGGTCTCCACATTCCCAACATTTTATCATCCTTGTCCTCAATATCAATATCCCGAAAAACCCGAAAGATGACAGTGCCCTGCCCATCATAGACATTCAGTAGATACCCAACCATATGCAAAATCACTTGAAAAGCCCTTCTCTCGTCACCTATCACCTGATTAGGCAAAGAACTCTGAACATTAATCTCAAAACCCAAGCCTTTATATACACACAAGCACTTTGCAAGACAAGAAGCTTCCTTGATCATGGAATGTAGCCCAAAAGGCCTCATCTCTAAAGGGAACCTTCCATTATCATTTGCTGAAATTTCCATCACATCATTTATCAAAGTTGAGAGAACATTGCTGGTTTTCACCATCGTATCAACCATAATCCTCTGTTCGAAGCTCATGTTATCCTCTTGAAACATTGACAGTAGGCCCAGGACTGTATGCATTGGCCTCCTCATTCCATGACTCATCACCTTTTCAAAGGAGTTTCTTGCCTGGCTTGCCATCAATGCATTCTTCTTAGCTTGTTGCAATGCACGGTTTTTTTCACCCAGTTGCTCTCTCATTACCTGAGATTCTTCAAGAACTGCGGCATGAGAGAGAGCCACAGCCACCTGATCAGCAACCACATCCACTATCTCCATTTCATGGTAACTCCAAACTCTATTGTTTGCTGCTGGAAGAACCAACACCAGTACTGCATAACTGGTTTCCACCAATTCTGGTGTCCCCCCTTTGAAATTTGAAACTCGAAGCATCGGCATCCGAATTGCTGCCACGGCCCCTGACTCACAAGAACCACCACTGCTTGCAGCACCTAGTGCTGACTCAGGCCTTAGAATCCTCACTCCCTTGCTCCCTCTTATCTCTAACACATCCGGGTCATTGATTGGGATAGAACTGCAGTAATTCCGTGAAGAACTTGTCTTCAACTCATGGGTCAGATTCATCTCTGTTCTATTCTCATTTGGCATCCAAACTGCACAATTTTGCAAATCCAAAGTCTTGGAAAGTTCAACCAGTGTTGTGTAAAGTATATTATGCTTATCAAGTGACTTTCTGATTTCTCTGGTTAGCATTCGTACGTGCAAACTCGCTTCCTTCTGTTTCTTCATCATTCCAACCTCTTGATCTAATTCTATCACATTTTGCCTCAAAAAAAGCTCCCTTACTTTTACTTTAAGAAGAAGAGGAATCAGAGTCAAAAGAGTAATTGCAGTTGCACATGAAACCAAGGCAGTGAGAAATTTGGCAATGGTAAGGGAAAGCATCAACTGGAATGGTTGTTGGCCATAATAAGTCCATCCATTGAGCAAATGGGTCAATCCACAGAGGACTATAAATGCTATAAACTGTAGGAGTACCCATTTAAATGGAAAGTTTGAGCAGCTAATAAAGTAAAGAAGCTCAATTGGGATTGAGAAATATGCCACTGCAATCAAGAAATCACTCACTCTTTGGCACTCTAAAATGCTTTGTATGCTCCACAAGCCCTCTTCGTCGCAGTTACAATTATCATCAGCAGCAACGGAGAAAATCATGTAAGAAATGAACAATCCAAGAGCTAATGCTCTTAACATTGCTCCCAAATGGTTGCTTGTTTAATCCAATTTTCTAAAAGTACTCACATCCCAAACCCCGAATCACAAAAACTGCAATAGCATACATTCGACTATAGCCCTTGAAGTATGCTCCAATTCTGAATTCTGATTCCCTCCCCAAAGTAGAACTCCTCAATGAAAAACCAACCTAATCCATATCACAGAATCTCAACTGCCACATTTTATTATCTGAATTTTACTAAGCTAGTTTTGTCAAAAAAGTTAAATACCTATCTAATAGATCCAAAGATCTAACACAACCACTTATGCGGAACCTGTAGTTTCCCTACGAACTTGGGTTTTCACATTTTTAATACTAGACTACTAGTTTATATTTCCTTTTGAGTTTTATGATAAAAAAAATTTCCATTTTCCCTACTGTTAAACCACATATAACCAAACAAGCAATCAAGAATCAAAGTTGAAAACTACCCAACTTCAATCTATCAAAAATATCTAAAAAGAAACAAAAAAAGAACAGAAACAAAAATGTTTCCAAATAAAAAGGGTATCTAAAAAAAGCACTAACCTTGTAGCTCCTGTGGCAAAAGCCAACTTCAAAGTTCAAACTTTGACTTATTACCAAATCAAATTCAAAAACTAGACAAACTCAACCACTTTCTTTAACCCAGTGGCAAAATCTTCACAGAGAAAACCAGGTACAAAGCAAATGGAGGACTATATATCAAAGAAAACAAAGTAAAAAACCAACACAACTATATCCTATCCTTCTTAAATCACATATCCCTATGTGCTTCTATTATAAGGAATAAATAAAAGAAGAAACAGAAGAAGCAATAGAGTTTGTCAATTCTTATAACTAACCAATCTTTTATTTTCTCTCTCTCTCTTCAACCTTTACAGCTTCCAAAGAATAAAACATATTGTGAATGTAGACACAAACAAGAAAGAAAAATAGGAAAATACTAGGTAGAATGAGAGAAAAACAGTGAGAAAGCCGTGTCTGAAAAGCTAGTTTTAGAGAGAGAGAGAGAGAGAGAGAGAGAGAGAAAGGGTTTAAGAAGGTGGGAGTGGGGCCCAGAGAGTTTACATGAAGAGAACCTAGACGTTCTCTTTCATTGATTCCCTTGTCTTCCTCGTGAGAACCAATACCCCCCCTAATATTATAATACTGCTACGTGTACGTTTGGCTACCTATTAAATCACAAATTTATTTTACTATTTAACTTATTTTTGGTATTATTTATGAGCTTCATTACATTTTTTAATACTATTTATAGGTCTTACTATACTATTTTAGCTAACTTTTATCTTTACTTATAGTATTTTTAGCAAAAAAATTTCAATTCCAGTAAAATAAGTAGATCCTAAACAAAGCCAAAATAAAGTTGTATTTTATATAAATATATATATATATATGTGTGTGTGTGTGTGTGTGTGTTAAGTTTCATTTTATTATTGGCGTTTTAGTCCCTACATTTTGCATCTTTTCCATCTTAGTCTCTACATTTTCATTTCACCACTTTTAGTTCCTAAATCAATTAACGCGTTTCATTTTAGTCTTTACTGTTACTCACTTAACAGAAATTACTGATGTAACAAATGAATTCCACTGTTGACACATTAAATGTTGACGTGACCAATAAAATAATATTAAAAAATTATTTAGTATTTAAAATATGCCACTTCAGCATTTTAATTTAAAATTTTAAAAACAAATAAATTTTAATTTTGTGATTCTAATTTAAATTAAAAAAAATGAAGAACCTTTTTTTCTTTTCAATTTTAAAGATTAAGAAAAAAAAATTGTAGTAACTATCTCAATTTTTCTTAAATTTTCTTGTCAACCAAACACAACATCATCAATAAACACAAAACTCAAACTCATTTTCATTTTCCTATCTCTCTCTCGGGTCAAACACTCAAACTCCGCTTTCTCCCTCTTTGCTTTCTCTCATTTCTTTCTTGTAGTTTTTGGTTGGGTTTAGAGAAAGAGAGGCTGTGATGTGGTGGTTTGGATTTGGGTAGAGAGAGAGGGGTTGAGGTCAGTAGTGGTTTGAATTTGGGTTTAAAGAGAGAGGGGCTAAGATTGGCGGTGAACTCGGCCCTTCGCTCTTCCCAACGATGTCTTCGGACCTTGTGGTGGCAGTGGCAAATCGGACCTTGTGGTGGAAGATCTACCATGGCGAGCAAGCCCTTGTTCATTTAGGCTATGCTTTCTGTTTTATAGTTGCTGGATTTGTAGCGAAATTTTGGGAATATTTTGTTTAGGCTTTATGTTTTATTTTTTGGGTTATTTGATGAGTTTCCAAAGATATTTTTAGAGATTAGTCTAGGATTTTTCTCTGGTTTTTTCAATGGGTTTTTTTGTGGCTTTTCTATAGATTTTTCATGAGTATTTTTTGCTGGAAATTTAAGTGTTTCTCTATGGAGAGGTAGAGACGTGAGAGGGGAAATCTTAAGGACTGAGAATTTTTTTTTTCCCTTTTTTCAGTGGAGTTATTGGGGATGTTTTTGCTAGTTTTGGTGATGTTTGGTTGGATGTTTTTGCTGGTAATTTGTGTTTGGTTCTAAGTATAAGAAAATGCAAGAAAAGTTTATGTTAGTATCATGTTCTTGTCGGTAAATTTATTTTTTCTGGGTTTGTGCTATTGTGACTGAATTTTTTGGGTTTGTGTTCTTTCTTGTTCATGTTTAAGATGAAACTAGCTTTGAATTCATGTGTATTTTGGGTTCTAATTTTGTTTTTTTTTTTTTTCATTTTTCATTTTGTTAAAATTGATAAATTAATTTTTTAAAATCATGGTAATGTGTCTTTTTTTAATTATTATTTTATGTTGACGTGACATTTTTAATATTATTTTATTGGCCATGTCAGCATTTAATGTGCCAACAGTGAACTTCGTTTGCCATATCAGCAATTTCTGTTAAGTGAGTAACGGTAAGAACCAAAATAGAACGCATTAATTGATTTAGGGACTAAAAGTAGTGAAATGAAAATATAGGGACCAAAATGAAAAAAATGCAAAATATAAGGACTAAAAATGTATTTACGCCTTTATTATTTTATTAAAATTACTTTATTCTTTTTGAACTTTTATTTTTATTTATTATGTCCTATTGTTTCCAAAAGAGCCTTATGTATTATTTTATGTCTTTTTTTTAATCTTTTTATAATTAGTATGTGTTTGGATTGCACTGAAAACATATAACGTCTGCATCTACCTTTTTTTGTGTGGGTCCCATGCACTGTTCATGGGACCCACAAGTACAAATTTCAACAAATTTTTCTTTAAAATTGAGTCCCACAGTACTATTCATACATTTAAAAATTATTTTGTTAGAGTATTTTCAGTTTTCAATTTTCATTAATAAGCAGTATTCAAACAAACCTTTAGATGATCAAAATCGTATGGAATATTTAATACAGTGCAGCACTCTTTATTTGTTTTAGTCTATACTCTGTATTGTCAGGTTTAGGATCCAACTTACTTAAATTATTTGTACTTTTTTGTTTTCAAAATCTTAAACTAAGACTATTTCAATACTTTCTCCCAAAAGTAAATAAATAAAAGACACTTTCAGAATAGGTCTAGATTAAAAATCCTGCCCTTTGGATCCAAATGTGAGGGAAGTGTCGTTATAAGAGTAATTATCTTGAATAATTAAATTCATCCTTTTCGAATATCCTAAAATTTCTGGACTTTTCTAAAGAAAATATATTTTGGAACAACCAATACAGTATGTCCATTTGTCAATTTCTATTTCCTTTTTAATTCAATCTTTGTTCATTAAAATGATTTCATGTAGGGGTGTTCATTAAACCACAAAAACCACACCAAAATTGCCCACAAAATAGTATAACTGTACTGTACAACAAGTAACAGTGCATTGCAGCGCACCGCACAGCATAGTGCAATGCAATTTGCAGTTTTTAATAAGAAAACAGCACAAACCGCACCGCACTGCATTCTCTCTATATATTAATATATTTATTTATTTTTAATATTAAATATATCATTAATAGTTTAATAACCCTAGTTTTCAAAAAAAAAAAAAGTTTAATAACCTTAGTGAGTGTTGACTAAAAAAGTTAGCCCAAAATAAAGAAAAACTAGCTCAATAGTTTAAAACTTGGCCCAAAATAAAATAAAAAATTAGTTTTGGATTGGGTAAGAAAAACCCAAAATTTGAAAAATATATCAACTTCAAACCGTTCAAATCGTATTTTATATATCGCACTGCACATGTGACCGCAGAAATGAGGTGTAATGCGGTTATGGTTTTGGCTAAATTCTAAACCGCACCGCACCATACATGTGACTGCAAAAATAAGGTACGGTACTATTATAGTTTTAGTTAAACCACATCGCAAAGTATGGTGCTAAAAATGACCCAAAACCGTACCATACTGCACCGCGAACACCCCTAATTCCATGTAAACCTTACTTTTAAAAATAAGTCAAATAATAAAATCAAAGAAAAATCACTTTATATTCATTAAGAAATTACAAATTATAGGCTCTAACTTTGACAGATTTTTAGTTCAATATTTAAAATTTCATTTATTTTTTTAATTTTTAACTTTCATACATTTTCAATCTAGTCCTTCTATTCAATCCGCAACATTAAATCTATTAAAACAATGTGTTTTTAGGAAGTGAAAAATACAAGTAGTAACAATGGGAAAATTATTAGATACTCCCGGAGTACCATAAATGCGTACTCCCTCCTTTCACATGAATGGTGGGTCCTACCATGAATTTAATTAGTGGGATCCACCATTCATGTGAGAGGAGGGAATACGCATTTATAGTACTCCGGGAGTATACAATAATTTCTCGTAACAATGAGATTAGATGGAACGAGACACGAGATGAAATGACTAAATTGGAAGTACATTAAAGTTAACTTAAATAGGAAAATAAAATAAAATTTAAAGAAGTGAATTGAAACTTGGGGTTTTTGGAAAAATAAAATTTAAAAGAGTGAAGTGAAAACTATGAAATTTTATTGTGTATTGTTTTGCATTGTAATTGTGTTTCCAAGACACAATTTTTCAAGGTTAATTAAAGTCATGTTTTGGAAATGCGATTTATAAGCAAACACTAGTCTTGTGAGCTCTTGTTACATCAATACAATTTTAGATAAAATTATATTTTCAAAACACAATTTTATAAAAAGGTTATTCTCTAAAATATATATTTCCATGGCGTCACTTTTAATAATTAAAAAAAAAATTAAAACTTTTTCAAAGTTAGAAAGTATAATTTATAATTGAAGTTAAGAAAAACTCAATTTCTTTTTTAATTATAACATATTGGGGGAAAAATAAATTGTTTATGGCATTGCTCCTTGTGTTTAATACACACATTTGCTTATGGAATGACCGTTAGGAAGTGTGGCGGTTTTTATTTTTTTGTTTTTTTGCTGAATTAGGAAGTGTGGCAGTTAGTAATAGTAGATGATGAATAAGGTGGGCAATGCTATGGTGCTTTGCTTTGGGAAAGTTAACGGGGCTACACTGGCCACGTGGAGCACGTGCTGATGATATCCATATAGGTGTTACTCTGTGGAGTGACAATGTGACATATATTTAATTATTCATGGTTTGTGTGTATAATATAAATGGGTCAGATTGGATTGGTCAAATCAACTAATTAAAAGGTTTTGTCAAAAAAAAAAAAAAAATACAATAATGTTTTAATTATTATCAATTTTATTAATCTATTGATACAATAATTATTATCATAGCAACTTACAAATTTTTATAATAAATTTAACATTAAAATTTTTTTAACATAATTGTTTGTTGCTCCAAACCAATCTTGAGCACAGTCCATATCATTTTCGAATCCAAGAGATGAGTGGTTACGCGTTGTAGAACTATTTAATTATTCTGACAAACTGACTAATCCACCCAACATTGGATTTGATCTCTGGCCAAAAGAAGAAAAAAAAAAAAAAAAAAAAACTAAGATTATTCAAAGTTTCCCAAACCCAAATTTCAATTTTATGTGAGACAGTGCCTAACTATAGGCAATAGCCTAGAAATATGTAAATCATAGGGACTAGGAATAGGATTCAGATGGTGCATATTTTAAGAGAAAACTTCAAATTTAATAAATAATCCATTATTTTAGCTAACATATATAATTACACCCTCTCATGTGGGTTATTGGAAATGGCATGCATGTTATTGGCAACATTCCTGCCAGTAGAGGATATATTTTATAATCGGCATATGCTATATAGCGTTATCCAATTTTAGAATAGGGATTAGGGTTTTCTGTTTTTTAATTCCGGCGAACTGTGTTTGATTTTTATTTATTTATTTATTTATAACTTTGAAGCTCAAATTCTTTATTTGATTAATTTTATTCTCATATAAACCGCGTAATTCCAAAACGGTGCACCAATATCAAAAATATTTCGTAATTTAAGACATTATTAGAGAGTGCATGGCATAATATGATATGGAAGGATTAATGATCACATTAAGGCTGCGTTTGTATTAGCATAAAAATGTATTTCTCAAAAATATTCTTTTTCATTTTCGAGTGTTTGGCCCAATTGAAAATATTGATTAAACCAAAAATGATTATCAAGTTAACAAAAAAAAGAAAGCTTTCACAAGGGCGTAAATTGTTTTATGCCTCTTAGGAAGCATAAAACAATTTATACCTCACCTAAGGCAGCCCCTCCTTCAATCAAATTACACAAACCAAAGGTAGAAACCCTTGCTCCACCACCCTACTGTCAAGTGTCAACATCATTACTCTTTGTCATCATCGAGTTTAGCAAACCAACGGTCAAACCCATAATTGAAAAGTCAATTCCAATTATTTTAAATTTGTTAAGTTTCTTATTGTTGAATAATGTGAAATGAATTCAAATTTCATGTATACTAAAAAACTAATTAATGTCTTATTCTATTGATAAAAGATAATCATTTTGAAGTGGGTGTCATAAATTCTAATCAATTGTCACTTTATATATATATATATATATATATATAAAGTGAAAGTTGAATAAATTAGGAAATCACAATTCTTGTTCACATGTTGTATTTGGGTGCTACCCAAGTGATTTGTGTGTGAAAACATAAACATAAATTTATTAAGTCAAATCAAAGTTGTGTTCTAGATTACCAGAATTAAATATACATAGAAGTTAAAATCCACAATTATTTAGTCCAAATACGTTAGCATAAATAGCATGTGTTACAACTTGTTTTTATTTTTTATTTTTCTTCTTGATTGATCAAAACATTCGAAAAGCCCTCTATAGGCTATAATTTTATTTATATTGATTTAGTGGCCAATACGGTATAGTTTTGAACAATTTGGTCAAAGCACTCAAAACCAATTACCCAAGCACTTTGTATTCAATAAATAGTTCATTACAAAGATGATATATATACTTTATTTAATAAATAGATCGCGTTAGATAACTAAATGTAAATATAAATATTGAATACTGAATATTATTATCAAAATAAACACTTACAAAAAATAGTGATAGAAATAAGTATTTCCAAGCATGGAAGAATGAAGAATACAAGAGTAGATAGCAGAGGAAGTAAGAGAGAATATGAAAGCTAAAATTTAAGTTCTAGTTACAAATGAAAAGAAGCGGGCCTTTTATAGGCAGAAACATGCAGTATTTGAGTAGCAGGAATCACATATAAATAGTGAACAATAAATTTGACTTTTTTATTATTCATTTCATTAAGATAGATCTTCCGAAAGTAGGGTGAATACTATAGATGAATAGTGTCATGTCAGATGACAACAGTAATGACTTCAACAATTTTGTCAATATATATATATAAAAACTATATAAATCATATAAATAAGAGAGTTTACTAATTAAGCTAACTTGGAACCCACAACCTAATATCATATATTATAACTATATAAATCACATAAATATGCAAACAAGAATCAAGAACAAATTGTCTCGATAATAATATCAACAATGATCTTTATGTCAATTACATTTTTTTTTTTTTTTAATACTAGACACATTTAAGATTTGAATTCCTCATCCTCTACCTAAAATGTATATTAGCTTAAACTCAATTGACACCTTCTCCTCCACGATAATAGAATCAACTATGGAAGGTGGGGTTAGTGAGCTTAAGGCCACAGAACATATGTTTAACTTATCAATAATATATATATATATCAATGTCCTCTTAAACCACTAGCATTCTTCCATCAAATATTAAAGGGGTATATTTTATTGTGTCAATGCCAATGATAATGGTATTACTATTTGTAGTATTTAAAAATGATTGAACTTGATCCAAACACGAATCACGATTATCAAAAGTATGGTATGGTTGGGAATTGGGATTAATGCCTTTTCAAATCCTCAAAAGCACAAAATTGGTTCTGAAGACACCTAAAGGAGTGCTTGCAGTGTCTTATCCCCCTCATGTCTAGACCCTTCAAAACATTAATTTTTCAGCTGTTAAATACTACTAGTAATTTCACATCCAAAAAACAAAAAAAAAGACCTAACCTACTAGTTTGGTGTTAGGTCAGAGTTGTGCTTTTGAATTATGTTCAACATTGTCTCACCATAACATTGAATTATCTTCTCTTATACTATAAATTACCATATTATTAATTAACAATTATGAGGATGGTAAGGCCTTAAGGATTCATGTATGTGGACCTCTAGGAGTAAGTAATATGTGTGTGTATATACAGGGCCGGCTCAATGAATTTGGGCCCTAGGCGAAAGCTTCAAATGAGGTTTTTTATTATATTTAATTATAAATTCATATATTTTTTTCAATTAAAATTTATTTTTCTTGCTTTTTGAGAGGCAAAATTACTAATTAAATTTTTGCATTTAAGTTCCGCTAACATTTCATTTTCAATTGGTAATATGGCTAATCCACTTAATCTTTCTTGTAACATAGTTGATCTTAAATAGGATTTTATTAATTTTAATTTTGAAAAACTTATTTCTACAGAAGCAACTGTAACATGTATAGTTAGTAATATTCTGAAAGCAATATATGCATTTGGAAAAGATTCTAACCTTTTTATATAATTTAGTACATTAATTAGAGAGTTTTCATTTATTTGCAAAACTTTTTTTAAAACTTTTAGTTTTGAAAATAAATCTAAACCATCAAATATCGGAATAAGTTTCATGTGTGAAAAACATTCAAGATTAAGGCAATTTTTTTCAAACTATACAATTTTTTGATGGGATATTATATAATATTATATAATATATTATTACTATTTGGGGCCTCTTTATCAGTGGGGGCCTTAGGCCACTGCCTAAGTGGCCTATAGCTTCAGCCAGCCCTGTGTATATATATATATACACACACGGGATTTGCTCCCTCATACTGCTTTTGGTTACGCTTTCCGGCTACAATTTAAAAATAAAAAAATAAAAAAATTCTTTTTGAGTTGATTCCATCCATCTTTTTAGCATTTCAAAGCCAAAGCCATTCGATTAAAAGAATGATAATAGACTGAAGTGAAAGGTTGAGGAGGAAGGGGAAAAAATAGGGTGTGTGTGTGGGGCCCGGGGGGGTGGGGAGGGGGGGGTGTTGTTGTGACACTTTTTATACATTACAATTTTAGTAACAAAGTAAACCTTGAATTTTAAAAAATAGCACATGAAACTTTATGTTTTAAAATTAGTCAATTAAACTATGAGATTTCAAAAAGAAACATAATAAATCTCACCAATTTTTATTTTTGGGGTTTAATATAGATTCAACTAATTTGATTTTATTTTTTTGCATTATAAATTGCAAAACACGAAAATTTAATTTGTTATTTTCAAAACAATAGAATTTACTTTGTTACATTCCTAAATTATTGGGTTTACAAAAAGGTTTTCAAAAAAGAAAATAGAGGGTTGGACTTCCATTCCCATTTGTGCAGCATTCAGTAAAGTCAAAGTGGGCTTTGAAAAAAAGGGGGCGAGGGACTGATAAGCCCAAAATAGGTGTACCTACCTAGATCAACCAAGTAGGTTGGCCAACACCTACAATACTTAAACCACATAGGTCAGTCAACACCCACTCCACTTGGTCACGTAGGTTTGCCAACACCAATGCTTGGGCAATGTACCTAACATAATCAAAGATCCATAGATCCCTTCATTTTGGTTAGATCATCTTTAAAAAATAAAGTATCCCTTCATTTTGTTAAGGAGTCCGATAGTCAAGTCAGAAAAACAGATGAGAATATGGTTATTGAAACTAATAGTGCATTGGGCTTCTTGATAGAAAATTGCCCCAAAACCAGGCAATAGCTTCGCTAGTTGGTCATCCTTTATAAGTCGATTGAGAGGATGTGTCAAAGTGGTAGTCTAAGGTCTTCTTTTTTAGTAGGTGACCAGTTCCATTGTGTCCCCAAATTTCACCCACATACACAAATCTAGATCTATTATGGGTAAAAAAGAGCTTAAATATAAGATAGCATATAGCTAATAAATTATTTATCTTAGACTAACGACAAAATAGCCATCCACCCAATATGCAATTAGGCCATGAGAAATGGAGGCAGGAAAATATTGAAACAAAATGCACAAGCATGTGATTCTCAGAGGATATAACCTCTCATGGATGGTGCATACTATAAACAGCATTAGCTGATTGAGTTCCGGAATACATAGATATTATACATCTATCTACGGGAAAAACAGTGCTTTCGAAGCCCAAATGTAATCCTCAATCTGGAAGTTGCTCGTAGTCCCCATTTTCTGGAGATTGGTGTGCTCCACGACCTGTTCTTCCTGCAAGAGAAAAGCAACAATTTTCAGTGTCTGTATCTGTATCTATCTGTGTCTAGACGAAATTGATACCTGTCAATTCATAACCAGCAGCAGGACCACCCCTCCAATCTGTGGGCCGTGAAGTTGTCACATGCATGGGCCGAGGCTGAATCATGAAATGACTTCCAGATGAGTCAACAGCTGAGTGGAACCCTATACTTGATACTGATGCCCCACCAACTGGTGATGCCATTCTACTGGCAGAAGCATCAACTTTCATACCCGCATTGACATCCTTCTTGGTGTCGAGCATAAATGTACCAACAATAACCTGTGGATGCAATTAACTAGTCAGTCAAAGAACTGATTATCAACAAACAGAAATTTTTTTTTGAGAAACAAACACACACACACACACACACAAGGGAGAGGGAAAGGAGTTCTAACACAAAGGCACACCACAACTCCACTCAAAAGCCATGGTAACAAACAGAAATAATTGCTATGAACTTGGGCAAAAAAAAGAGGAATCGTTTAATGCATGATGACATGACAATAACTATTTCAAAAACTTGGCAACATTCAAAGCACCGAGATTAAATGAAAGGCGCAATCAGCTACCCCACCCCCTCTTGTGTGCACATGCTCAGACACAAAAATGGCTAAATCTTAGCTAATAGTTGTGCCTTACGTTAGAACGTTTTTTCATTCAAATAACAATTTGCTACAGTACCTGTACTGGGCCTGCAGCTTTTAGTGGTCCACCAACACCTCCTCCAATAATTTGGCCATCTGTACTAGATAGACAAATGCTGAGCCCGCCGGCTCTCCCTCCAAGCTCGGTACGTACGTAAGATCCAGACACTGAAATAATCTCGAACCGACCCTAATATTGGGGTATTCAGGAGAGTTATACTTTGACAGAGCAGTAAAACAAGTTGTAATCTAAGAAACAACACTTCAATTTATCAGATTCTCCAGCAGGCAGCAGTAATGGATTAACCAGATGAATGAGCAACCTTTTAAGAAACTAGTATTTGACAAGAATATCACCATCTGAGACATTCTGGCACACAATAAATATCCATTTCAATTTTTTGGTGGTTAGACTTAGAACCAGCTGTTCTAGCCAACCGGAATCAAATGACTAGATTGGAAAATTTAAGAGTAGAAGAAGGCAGTCGCGACGAATTTTCATACAGTATCAATCCATATTACTGGATCAGCACTATTAGACCAACATTAGAATTAGTGGCCAAATATTTCATCTTCCCAAATATCACCTAATGTCACTTTAGGATCTTCATAGAGCTGATTTTTTTTTCAATTTAATTGATCAATTAATTCTACACAACCATTGTGAGTTCACATGCAATAAAAATGCTAAGTATGTTACATCAGAAAGGAATCGATCCTGTTTTGTTTCATGTAGAATTGAAAAAGACAAGTTGGTAAAGTAATATGGAAACATCACCAAAATATCAACAAGAACCCTAATGATTTTAGTCAAAACAATTTTGGATCAAAATACCTTAATCAAAAACTGTAAGAATAAATTGTATATTTCAAACCCTCTTCAAAACAAAATGCCTTATTCCAAACCCTAATGCTTTTAGCATGGCTTCGCCTTATTCTAAACAAGCACTAAAATTTTATAAGGTTAAGCCTCATTCGAAGTCCCGTGTGAGTTAGAGCTAAATAAAATCTTTCTACAGGGATGTCCAAAGTACAGATGGCCTACACTTGAGCATCACATTCATCACTACTCTGAAATTATATTTTCATAATATCATAACATATTAATATTTCACCCCTAATAATTTACATTATATGAGGGTAATCTTGAATAACATCGTATTCTTAAAGGCAAACATCTTTGTAACATAGAATTGGTATTCAACATTATTTCACCAATCAATAAATTGTTCAATTCATGTCAATGACCTTTGGTTCAGACAGCACCTCACTTAAAATGTATAAAAAAAAAACATGTTCAATTCATTTTTAAGCCCTTTTGTTTTTGTTTAAAACCGGATTTAAAAGAGAGAGAGAGAGAGAGAAGATACATGTAATAGATTACATGCACATAGATACTTCCTACTAAGCTAAAACTCACTTAACACCAAAGGGCTTACCGTTGAAAACTGGACCACATAAGGTCAATCAGGAAAATTTAGGCATAACTATATGCATGCACATGTCAATAAAAGATGTTTCCTCTCAACTTTTTCCTTTATTCATTTTCATAAGAACGTGCTATTATTACTATTATTTTCCTTTCCCATTTTTCTGCCTGAATAATACAAAAACCCTCAACCCACAATTCTCCACAATGAATTGAACCCAAAACCTTACCTTTGAAAGGAGAACTATTCTTGGGCTACAAGGCCATTGCTATAATATTCAACTAGCCTACAACATACACTGTGTGGGCACCACCTTTTTATTTTCCTTTAATGGCAAGAATAGGACCATAGTTATTTGACTTTCACTGTAATTATCTTCTGGTACCTTCTACACTATGAAGGACCCAACCTTGAGTTTTGTCAAAGATTATGTTTCGTGTGCATGTGCGAGTGTGCGTGTGCACTCATGGAATTTTTTATTCCTATTTGGGTACTTTCCATATGCACCTATGTTTTCAATTAAGTTCAATCGCATCAAACAGTAAAAGAAAACTAACAAGTTGTCATAGAAAATTGTTTTACCTCATAAGTAATATTGCCTCCAGAAGTTGCTGGCTGTCGCAGAGAAGCATTAGAGATTGAACCAGATGCTGACAAAATACATATTTCACGCTTACTTTGTTGCATGAACATCATAATCTTCTGTCCCACATCCTAGCAAATGCATCAATATATTGTGTTAGGGGCAAACAGCCAAAAACTGAAACATATCATCCAAATTAACTATTATTTATAAAATATCAGTATCCAACAAGCAAGGCAAGGATAATTATCAAAGACAGATATAAATCTGATACTGAGACGCAACCATGAAATATTTCCAAAAAAAAAAAAAAGGCAGGGGGTGGGGGAAACCAAGCATGTTAGGTCATTCTGTGCAAGGACAAAGTCCACCAAAAAAAAAACTCCATCCTAGATGAACAAGTGACAATATTAAGATAAAGATGTATCAAATATTTTCACCGACAAAATAAAACTCAAGAGGAGCTGCTACCATGTGTATTCAACTAGATCTGGTTTCAGCCCTTTTCATAAAGCAAAAGAATGCATCTTTTACTTTTGATTGGCTCATTCATGACAGTTGCATCCCTCCCTCCCACCTCCAGTATTCAATTATCCTATGGAAAGCAAGGCCAGTAGGTCCCACATTACACATGGTCCAATCAAAAGTAAAAGAATGGTTATTATAAAGGACCAAAGCCGTGCCCTATTCAAATGAATTTGAGATAAGTTTAGAAATAAGAAAACAATTCTTCCATGGATAGTTCAAATCAGCTGCTTTTCCATACAAAGAAGACAGATCAACAAATGGGGTGAAGGCAAATCAACGATCAGATTGCAATTATAAAAAATATGAAACCCCTTCAAGAATGAAAGACATTTTGATACACTAACACATTGACTGTTAGCATCCAAGAACCATCTATAAAATTCCATAAAATTTAATATCAACTTGAACGAATTTCACCAACCACTAATCTCCTTAGAGAAGGTTAAGGTGATCGCTTCCCTTTTTTTAACTTCTTCTGTCAGATTAAGTCAAAACATGCATAATAGTTAATGTAAAATTTGCTGCAAAAAAAATTTTGTCAAGACAATATTTTATTTCTCTCTCCCATCTTACTTTGATAATTTTTACACAACTTATTATAGTACTCAGCTCCCAAAATTAGTATATCAAAACTAAATGAAAATTTGTATTTAATTTAGTCTCACTTCAACATACAGTTTGAATCCTTGGTTGTTGTGAATATCAATCATTGTGCATCTGATGCAATCAAAGATATCCATTCCTGTCTATCACATTAATAATTGATTTCTTTTCCTGTTAAATTATTATTTGTCTTTACAAATCTGGAGGCAAATGCTACAAAGAGGAGCCAAATTAACCAAGACCAACTAACAGGAAAAGTAAAACACCGTGGAATACTGCACGTACTTATTTCCAATCCCAATTAAAAAAAAAAAAAAAAGATGACTTCCAATTGAAAAATACCTGGGAACCCAACAACATTTTCAGTTTACCTTCAGAATAATAACCATTCAGACTTTAAAGAAAATTCTCATACAAAATTGAATCCAAAGCTACATTAAGTATAATTTAAGCAATAACAGGTATCTATAACATTTTTATCAATAGTTATAGTTGGGGGGGGGGGGGGGATACCAGGAGGTGCCAGTTGAGCTACAGGGCTCTTGGCAATAGGTATATATAACAAATAAAACATCAGTTACAGAACCAGAGAGGAAATGCTAACAAGTATCCAGAAATCTCCAAAAATTAATGATAACACATAAACACTAACAAGACAGTACTTCTTTACACTGTCTAGTAACTAACAAAAGGTTTGAACCAAAGATATCAGAATCACATTTGGGTAAACTGGTAGTCTTAGAAGCAAGAGTTAAGTAGCCGTATGGCCCACTTTAGAGTTTTAGACATAAATTCCACCTTTACATTTTTATTTTTATTTTTTTCATAAGTAATATAAATTTTATTCAAACTAGGAAAATAAATTTCAACCTTACATAAAACACTAACTAAAGAAGGAAAAAAAAAAATCAGATTTTACATAAAACTTGGTATCATTGCATGGAGTTAGTGAAAGGCATTCATGTGTCGATTTAATAGATCCCCTTTCATATAGATTATAAATCTGTTTTTTGTATTATTCTTCACAAGAGTTTTGTGCATACACAAAATCCCTTTTTATCATCAATAAAAGTGCTATTTGTGAAAAAAGGGGAAAAAAAAAAATTCAAAAGACTGACTTGCTCCAACAACTAAAAAGGGAAAATCATTAAAAACATCTAACAGAATGTAGAATAAGAAGTCATAAACCAAACGTTAAAAAATAATAATAATTTAACGTGATATAAAACCCCTAACATCTTCCTGAGTCTGGCTTGACCATCTTCCACATACAAAATTTGCACCATAATTTGGATTCATCAAAACAATGCATACTTTCCTAAAGCATTCCTCACCTCTCCTGAGAGAGATTTGAAACTTCACCAGCAGTTTAAAGTACCAGAAGATATATCTAATCACTCTAGTAAATAACAAGTCGGAGATGACTCAACTGCTAAAAAAAGGGTCATACCCAATGCACAAAGCTTCCACTTTTGGGGGATCTAGGAGAGGTCATGATAAGCAACCTTACCCCAATTTATTGGAGAGGCTGATTCCCGGAATCAAACCCACAACCTGTCGCTTTTGGTGGAAGGCACTTGCCATCACACCAAAGCTCAACCTCTAGATGACACAACTGCTACTTGCAAAAAAAAATATATTGTTCACTTTTATTAGTAGAGAAGAAATCAGGTACTCCTAACAAATTACAACAGAAAGTTAAAAATCCAAGGAAATAGAAATATGGATTCTCCCACCCATGGTCAATCAGAATTAAGCTCTACATGCTGGTTGTTCCTCTCCACATGAGACAAACCGGCACCACATTCCAAACAGAACTACACTTCTGTTGTCCAAATATTACTCTTTTTTTCCCGGTAAGTAATGTCCAAACATTCCATTACAGCAGAAAAGCTACATCAACCACCTCCCTAAGCATAACCCAATTAAAACCAAAGAAAATAAAAACTAAGGACCGCAGCTATCTCACCAAAAGAAAACGCAATCTACTACTAGCCTACACAAACAACATTAATTTTACTAGAATGACTTTTTATTAGATTATCCCATAATAATTGCATGTCAAACTGCTGTACAAGCAACTTTCTTGGAACTTTTTTTTCACCAAAAACACTTCTTTGTATATGGATATCATTTGATCCTCATTGCACCCCATAAAAACAGATATGTCAATCTAACATTTTGGTTTAAACTAAACATATTGTCATTACCCACCCCTGCACACATCAACTGATTCTAGGTCCCAATCCTTGAAACGAAACACTAACATAGGGTTGAAAGACTGAAAATGCTCCTCAAGCAAATACTCTTAGACGCAATGGAGGCATTCTTGTCTTCAGCAATGAAAAAAAAAATCAGGAAATATATCTGTGCATGTATGAAGGCCGCATCCCCACACCCCACATCAATTAAGATTGGACTCTCCTACCATCCCTATATCAAACTTAGAAAAACAGAGAAATCCCATGTGCTTATGATGCCATTCACAAAATAAGAAGCAGAACATAATGTTAGCAGTATTAAACAAATAACTTGATTATTTATTTATTTATTTTGATAAATAACTTGATTAAATTATCAACTCTAGCCTACTGAAGTCTTCGACGATAAAATAAAATAAAATAGAATCAAATAATCTCCCTGGTGAGGTTTCCAACTATTAAATGGAGTAGAAATTGGGGTTGCCATATTGAGTTTCCCATTAACCAGGATCAAGAAAGAAACATAGTTCCCACCCATTTCACCCAAAACCCACTCTACAGAACAGATAGACTGCACATGTTTTTTACTTCAGGATAACAAATACTAGGATAAGAAAATTAATAAGGAAAAAAAAAAAAAAAAGGGCACAGCCCTAGTGCATGGGAAGTATATACAAGACAAACCCCTTCCTGAGATTATTTGAATATTATAAGCATGTGCAAATATACATACATGCATGTGTATGTGATCACGAGCAATACCAAAAAAAAATATATATATCTACCTCACCAGCAGCTACAGAAATAACATGTGGTGTAAATCCTTGCCCTGCATTGCCTGTATCAACCAGTTGGAAGTAGGAGCACCACATAAGTTTTGTAAAGTATACTTAATGCTCACTAATCAATGAAAAACAAATAAATAAATGCCAAATGTTCTTATCCCAAAAAAAAAAAAAAATGCCAAATGTTACCCAGCGAACATCCAACTAAAAAAGAATAAGTTTATATCAATTTTTGTTCGTGTTTCAATATTGCAAAATAAATGAATGCAGTAAGCATTTACTAATCACAATAGCTACACAACTTCTTCACAGAAGATAATACCCAACCAATTAAAGGTAATACTAATGTATATCACAATCTTATTAGATGCCAATTCAGGGATCACCTATTTGCACATTGACGAACAAGAATTATGGCTTACTAGTAGTGGTAGAAATCATGGCCATAAGTGTGATGTAAGTAACCACTAAAAACATCAGGTTCTAGAGCTGTAAACAACTAAATAATAGCCAATTGGAAAACCACAAAATGTATGTGTAACATAATGAAACAATTAGGCCTTCCACTGCATTAAGTTATCAACAAATTCTCATACACATGCATGCCACTGAGCCACTCCAAATGATGGGGAATTAATCATGCTACTTAGCCACTATATTATGTTCACAATTTGAGCCACACAATTATCGTACAAACTTTTGCTAGTTATTTTAGCCCATCTTATTGTCTCAACCACATACACCTTCAAGAATAAAAGTGTTAAGGTCAATCAGCACTTCTTCTCACAAATGAATTATTTGTTTTGTTACTTTATCATAAAACTTCCCTTTTTTTTTCTTTTTTTTTTTAAATTGAAAGGCACATAGCAACCATAATATAACATTTTATTCCCAATTTTTTCAAAGAGCATCATCCTCAACCAATCTGATGTTATTGAGAGTCAACACACACCAATAAATTTGGTAAACTTTTGAAGTATTGTCTACAAGTCACTGATCTAAAATGTCATATCTTTTATTTCTCTTATTTCAAGATCTACCTATTTTGAGTTCCAAGCCAATAACATACTTGACAGATGACAATAAGACTAATCATACTTTGAAATGGCAAGCTGGGCCACCAAATTTGAAAAAAAAAAAAAAAAAAGTATCTTTTCAAACCCAATAGTAAAAGTACTGCAGAACAATATAATAATATCAGAAATTTAATTAAATAAAATGCATCAAAAGTCTCATAATATCAAAAATTTTCACCATATTCTTCATAAACTCAATGAAAATAGCAAACTTTGAACATTGACCAGAAAAATTTCAAAAATTCAATGAAAGTAGCAAGCTTTGAACATTGACCAGAAAAAATCAACTTTTTTGCAACAAACCCAAAAAACAAAAAAAAAGTGGTTCTTTTAAGGATAACAGCACAAAAACACCAACTGCAGAATCACAAACACAATGCATTAATATTTTTATAATACAAAAAAAAAAAAAAAAAAAAAAAAAAAAAAA